>NW_026890448.1:0-40161 GCF_963514075.1 Conger conger
GGCGGGTCAGTGTGTTGGGGGCTGGCGGCGTGTTGGGTCCAGGTGTTTGGGCGTGGACTGACTGAGGCTCACAGTGAGCTGGGCGGGTCAGTGTGTTGGGGGCTGGCGGCGTGTTGGGTCCAGGTGTTTGGGCGTGGACTGACTGAGGCTCACAGTGAGCTGGGCGGGTCAGTGTGTTGGGGGCTGGCGGCGTGTTGGGTCCCGGTGTTTTGGCGTGGACTGACTGAGGCTCACAGTGAGCTGGGCGGGTCAGTGTGTTGGGGGTTCGAGGCCCAGCCGAGCTCAGTTGGGGTTACTGGCGTAGGGGCAAACCCCAGAGGCAGGGTGGGGTCCCAGGGCTTGGTGGGGTTTGGCACTCCTCAGGCTGGGAGGGGAGGGGCAGGGGCAGGGGCAGGGGCAGGGGCAGGGGCAGGGGCAGGGGCAAGGGCAAGGGCAAGAGAATCCAGAGCCCCATGGCCTTCACAGGCCTGCTGTTCTGTGTTGTTAATCTCAGCCGCAGAGCCACACACTGTCCTCTTGTTCTTCCACACGCCCCGCGGACAGGACGCCAAGCTCTGCCGATGACACCCTGCCGCAAACACGATGTCTGCCCCCCCCCACCCACCCACCCACCCCCCCCCACCCACCCACCCACCCCCCCCCCCCGACTTCCTGTCCTGGAACAGCAGTCAGGCTGTGTCCTAGACGTACCTTCATCGAAATGAAGTATAATTCTTTCATTGTAGTGTTTAACTCGTTCTCTCTCTCTCTCTCTCTCTCTCTCTCTCCCTTCCTCTCTCTCTCTCTCTCTCTCTCTCTCCCTCTCTCCCTCCTTCTCTCTCTCTCTTTCAGGAAGAACCCGTGCCTGGTCACGCGGGCGGCGGTCCTGGACCTGGTGATGTGCGTGAGCGGGTCAGCGCTGGACTCTGACGGTAGGCGGTTCTGGACCTGGGCTGTTTGGGCTTTTAGTGGGGCCGCTGGGCGACCTTTCCTCCAGGTGAGGTTCGCGCGGCCCTCCCGTTGCGTGTCTTCTGCAACAGACACCGCCTCAGTACCTTCTAGAGCCGGCAATGTTTGTTTTGTTTTTTTCTCCGGAGGAAAAACATTTTTGTTCTATAAAGGAAGATGATGAAGGCGCTATATATATTAATGTAATTATTCGGTTTTGTTTTCTTTGCGGGACGCTGGGTGGCCCCCGCGTGGTGCCCTCTGACGTCCGGCGCTCTAAATCCGCTCGAGAAAACATGTTACAGCTCTGTTCACAGAGATGTTGCTCTTTCCTCCGCTTGGAAAAACATGGAGTCGTTCGGAGGGGAAGCGGGTGTGTGGGGGAGGACGGGGGGGGAGGACGGGGAGCCTGATAATGGAAGAATGCCGAACCGGAGCCAAACGGCAGACAAATGGCAGGACTGTGTTGGGTGACCCAGTTTGCATTGGAGATGGTCCTGGCTTTTCGAGGTCCATGTGCCGCACACATGCCGCGTGTGTGATGGAAACGCTTAACACAAGCTCGCTTTCACCGACGCCAGGCCCCGGCTTATGTAACGACCGCGGCACAAACACACATAACATTTCTGCCCCTCCTGCCCTCCTGCCCTGGCGGAACGGCTCCCGCAGAAAGGGCAGAGATCGTAAAAAGAACAGAAATAAACGGACATGGAGAGCGTCAGGCCCCCAGGCCCCGCCGAACAATCGCCTTGTTCTCTTTTACTGGAACCAGCCCGTTAGACAGAGCCGGAGTTTTTACTGGGCACTTCCTGTAAACGCTCACGTCTCTGTGCTGGGCTCTGAAGGAGGGAGGGAGGAGGAGGAGGAGGAGGTGGAGGAAGGCACGTCTTTGTGGTGTGCTCCACATGCGTCTCGCTCCGTCTCTTCCTCTCTTTATCCATCTCTTTCCCTCTTTCACACTCTCTCGGTCTCTTTTTCTCTCTCTCCCCCCTCTCCGTTTGATCTCCCCGCGCTCGTAAATCTCGGAGCCAGTAAAAACATCTCGGCTTGAACTCGACCTGGATCCCGTCTCCAGTCCTCAAACTTCACCCTGCACTCCTCAGCTTTCAATCACACGACATACACCACTGCTGTACCATAGCTCTTAATCACATTACATAGCTTCCTAATGCATCATTCATACCATACCCTTAGCTTTAAGATGGATTATGTATACTACTGTAACCTTGCTGTGAAAGTCATTACACCTCTCCTATACAGTACCTTAGCTGTACTGCAGTAAAACTGCCATGACTTCAGTTTTCACATTCAGCAGAAGCGTTCTTGTTTCTGCTGGCAGTCATTTCTGAAAGGGTACCAAGGCCTGTTCTCTGAAAGCAGATCTTTGTTTCACTTTATAGCTGTGATGTAGAATCCAGGAGTAAGAAAGTGCAACACTGAACAAAATTAATTTTGTTTAATAAAAATAAAAAAAATCCTGGGGGTTTGTAAAGGAGCCACCTGAACTCTTTCTCTCGCACACACACTCACAAACACAGACACACCAGCGCACACACACTCACAAACACTCACGCTCTCACGCACACACACGCGCACACCCAGTTCTGGAGAGGATATGCCCTGTAAAATGTGCTTGGCCCCCGCAGGTCCAGGTGGAATTCCTGGCTTTGATTCACAGGTTCAGAGAACTATTAATTCTTGGGAAGAGAGGCCTGAAACCGCAAGGCCCCGCTGTACGCACAGAGCCCGGCTCAACGCACCCGCGCCGGGGGGAGGTGGAGGGGCGAGGGCCGGCTGGCAGGGTCTCTCTCCCCATGGGAAAGGCTTTTATTTCAGTCCTCCTGCGCAGCAGCGCACAGCTCATCTGGAACTCGGTCCGCTGCCGTCTGGGCTGTGTTTTTCACAGACTCCGTAAAGAGGGGAGGGCTGATTTAAAACCCAGCGCACTGCGCCTGGTGTGTGTGTGTGTGAGTGTGTGTGAGTGTGTGTGAGTGTGTGTGAGTGTGTGTGAGTGTGTGTGAGTGTGTGTGAGTGTGTGTGAGTGTGTGTGAGTGTGTGTGAGAGTGTGTGAGAGTGTGTGAGAGTGTGTGAGAGTGTGTGAGAGTGTGTGAGAGTGTGTGTGTGAGAGTGTGTGTGAGAGTGTGTGTGTGTGTGAGAGTGTGTGTGAGTGTGTGTGAGTGTGTGTGAGTGTGTGTGAGTGTGTGTGAGTGTGTGTGAGTGTGTGTGAGTGTGTGTGAGTGTGTGTGAGAGAGTGTGTGTGTGTGTGTGAGTGTGTGTGAGTGTGTGTGAGTGTGTGTGAGTGTGTGTGAGAGTGTGTGAGAGTGTGTGAGAGTGTGTGTGAGTGTGAGGAAGCACGTTCGCTTTTATGCGTTTGTTTTTCTCAGTGTGTGTGCATGCGTGGCTTTGGTACGTGTACTAGTTATGGAGACTGGTGACTGTTATTTTATCACCTTGGCCTGTAGACCTTTTCCATTCCCTGCTCCATAGTGGTGTTGTCTGCTTTGTAGTCCTGCTTTGCTTTTGGTAGGGGGTGAGGAGCAATTCCTCTCTCCATCTGTAGTTAACTATAGAAAATCAGACATACCATGCAGAGAGTCCAATAGACAACCTTCTACACCCAACACTGCCCCCACACACACACGCACGCACGCAGACACGCACACGCACACACACAAACAAACAGTGGTCGACTCAGTTTGACATTCATCAGAATGGACTGGTCCACATATTGGGGAGTGACCACTTTTTCTTTCAAACTTTTTCTCACTGACACAGAGCTACATACCTGCTGATGCTGGCGGTATGCATCACAACACTGTAGAAAACATCAGTCGTCTCACACATTCACTTGCTGGGTTGGTGTTTTGAGCGGCCTTGATTGTTAATGATTGTCACTGCTGAGTCTCTCTCTCACACACACACACACACACACACACACACACACACACACACACACTCGCGCACACTCACACACACATACTCGCCCACACGCGCACACACACTCACGCCCACACACACACACACAGCCTTGCCACTTCATCAGCCCAGGTACCCTGCCAGTAAGCCGTAATCTGTTGTGGTTTATTTAATCAGCCCTTTTGTTTGTGCAGCGGCAGCCTGAGGCGATCGTACCCATTAATTACCGCGTACGGAGCGTCCGAAAGCGGCTCGTTTAACAGCTGTGGATCCTCCAGACACTCTCGTTCAGAGCCGGCCTGTTTTTAAGATGTTTTGAGACACAGCAAGAGGAAGCTGGAAAGAGTTTTAACGAGCTATTAATGGACGACACATTTAGTTTTCGGCCATTTTGTTTGTCAAAGAAGCGGTTCCCAGCATTCCCTTCACCGTTGGGCCTTACGGCTGTGCCGGCTCCTCCAGGATGGCTGTGATTGATCCAAGGTTTTGTGTGGAATCTCTATGAATTTGCGTTATTATCATTTTCTTGACGGGTTGTTTTGGATCCCAGGTTTGTTTGTCGTGACGCTGGTTGCCGTGACGCCACTTCACCGTTGTAAACACCCCTGCCCGTAATCCACCGAGTGTGATCATTAAACACTGCCACTGTCACTCTCTCACACACTCACTCACTCACTCACTCACACACACACACACACACACACACACACACACACACTCACTCACTCACTCACACACACACACACACACACACACACACACACACACACTCACACACACACACACACACACACTCACACACACACACTCACACACACACACACTCACACACACACACACACACTCACACACTCACACACACACACACACTCACACACACACACACACACACTCTCACACACACACACACTCACACACACACACACACACACTCACACACACACACACACACACACACACACACACACTCACACACACACACACACACACACACACACACACACACACTCTCACTCTCTCACTCACACACGCACGCTCGGTGTTCAGCGGGCGTGCTGTGTGTTTGAAAGCGCTCGGTCACAGGTAGGGACAGAGGCCAGGTGGAGAAGCACCCAGCAGTTCTGCACACGGTCATCTCCACGGCTCTCTGCTCGTCTGGACCGTAACCCCCCTCCCCTCATGGACCCCGTACGGGCCTGACGGTCTGCGTGAGTCCGATGGGAGTGAGCTGACTGTGTGAAGTGTGTGAGTCCGATGCCCTGACTGGCCGTAAATAAAGGAAAAGATGTGAATGAGTGAAAAGGTAAAAGCCGTGCTGGTTGTCCTCTCTGGGTCAGGCTGCCGGGGGGTCTGTTGTTATTAAAGAACGCGCTCTCGCAAAGGCACCGCCAGCCCCCCCTCCAGACCCCCACTCCAGACCCCCACCCCAGCCCCCCCTCCAGACCCCCACCCCAGCCCCCCCTCCAGACCCCCACCCCAGACCCCCACCCCAGACCCCCACCCCAGACCCCCACCCAGCCCTGCCCTGCCCTGGCATGGCCTGTCACTCTGACACGGCTTTCATTTCCGAAATGAATCACCGCTGTGGCCTGCGTCCCCTCTGAGGCACGGCTATTTTAATAAAGCGCATTATAAAAACAGGGCAACACTGTTTTTCTCTCTCGCAACGCATCAGCAAACGTTTGGACTGAGTTGAAAGGGGGAGAGTGTTTAGGGTTTCTTGCTGTTTGACTTGCTTCTTCTCCCACTGATTTTTGCTGTAATCGATTTGGGAGTTCTCAGTGGACTAAGGCGCATGTGTGTGCATGTGTGCGTGAGTGTGTACACGAGTGTGTATGTGTGTGTGTATACAAGTGTGCGTGTTTGCGTGTGTGCGTGCGTGCGTGTGTGTGTATATGTATGAGTGCATGTGTGCATGTGTGCATGTGTGCATGTGTGTACGTGTGTGTGTGTGTGTGTGTGTGTGTGTGTGTGTGTGTGTGTGTGTGTGTGTGTGTGTGTGTGTGAGAGAGAGTGAGAGTGAGCGTGTGTTAACAGCAGGCTCAGCACTTCAGGACACATTCTGTGTTTCTCGCACTAAAGACGACACTCTTCCGACGTCTGAAACCCCCCACCCCTGCCCCCACCCCCCAGTCACGCCCCGGTGCCCCGCCCAGTCTTCCGACAGCATTCCCGCATTCCCGCGGAAGAGCCCCGCTATTATTCCAATAAGCGTCCTGATCACCGTCATTACGGCCATTACCGCCATTACCGGGCCGGCGGGCGGACTCTGGCGGCGCGGCCCTGGGGCTCTCCGGCTTTGAGGATCGGGTTGCCGGGTAACCGGGGCCCGTCTCTGCGCAGGAATGCGCCGTGGCGCTCCTTGTCGAGTGGCGCTCGGGGGGCGAGATCGAATTGCCGGTTTCTCGGAGGTGCGTGTTAAACTAATTGAGCTGGCCGTGAAAATTGCCCCTGTGAGAAAGTTTGGGGGGGGGTGCGGGTTGGGGGGGGGGGGGGAGGCTGCGGGAGGGTTATGTTACGGATAACCGGCTCGGGGGGGCTCGGTGTGACCCTGAAAGGGGTTGGTGTACAGTACGATGTTTTGGGATGGGATTCAGGTCGGTGTGACGCTCCGTTTGCTTTGGCTGGCAGACAGGGGGCAGTGTTCAGTTTACTGTATTCCAGACCTGGGTTCAAATAGTGTTTGTTTTGAATTCAAATACTTTTCTGCATTTGACTACACTTGCCCTGTGTACTGGAACAAATGAAATAATCCCAAAAGTGTAAATCCCCCCCCCCCCCCCCCCCCACGCGCCCATCTGTTCCTCCCTGGAGGTTCGAAATGCATCAGGCAAGATCAATAGAGCACAGAGAAGAATTTGAATCCAAAACAAACACGGTTTTAACCCTGGTTCGTCGCGTTCATGGGCTAACTTCAGGGGCACTGAATTGCACCCTGGGGCGCCGTAAGAACGCAAAGACGGGCCAAAAAAGACAAGCTACCAACCGCTGGGAGAAAGTTCTCACCGCGGTGTCGTAGCATCCAAAAACATGAAAGTCTATCCGGAATGTTCCCCGGCCGTTCTGAGAGGTTTCGGCTGGGCTGGGGAGGCAGAGCTGTTGCCCTCTGGCTGTGTGATGTGGGGGCCCACGGCCCGGCCCCCAGGATCCGCAGATAAGACCGCTCTCCCGGCACCGGGTCTGCCCTCCTGCAGCCGGCCTGTCTGTGGACCGCAGAGCGTGTTTTTCTTCCCAGCATTCCTGGCTGATTTAGGTGGAGTTTGGACCGTGTCAGACACTCCGTAAATGGTTCAGACGAAGGCTTGATGTTCTGTCCGTGTGTGAGAGAGCGTCTGAGTGAGTGTGTGACTGTGTGGGTGAGTGAATGTGTATGCGTAGGTGTGACAGACAGATAGCAGGTCTTCCTGTTGCGACTGTGTGAGTGTATGAGAGAGCGTATGAGTGAGTGAGTGAGTGGGCGAGTGAGTGTGTGTATGAGAGAGTGCGTGTTTGCGTCTGAGAGTGTGTGGGCGTCGAGTGTGTATGTGTTTGCGTGTGTGTGACTCCTCTTCTGATGCTCCCTCTAGATCCCGAGCTGTCAGCCCTCTGTGACGACACGCTGAGAATCCTGAGTGACTCTGAGCTCCTGGCCCCTGGAGGGCCCGGGGCCGTGACGGGACCAGGGGCCACACAGTACCTCCAGAGCCTGGGCAGGCTGGGGGCCAGTGTCTGCGTGGAGCACCCGGAGCTGTGGGGGGCCGGCTCGCGAGGACCCCAGATCCTGGGCCGTCTACTGCAGTGCCCGCAGTACGAGGTCAGGCGATTGGCCCTGGAGGCGGTCCTGAGCAGGCTGGAGGGGGCCGGGGCCACACCGCCAGACCTCGGCCCCGCCCACCACACCTTCACCAGCATGGCCCTCCATGAGACACACCCCCCGTGTCTGACCAAGGCAAGCGGCAACACACTCACACACACACACACACACACACTCACACACACACACACACACACACACTCACACACACTCACACAACACACACACACTCACACAACACACACTCACACTCACACACAACACACACACACAACACACGCACACACTCACACACTCACACACACCACACACACACACACTCACACAACCACACTCACACACAACACACAAACAACGCACACACAATGCACACACACACAACACACATACAACACACACAACACACACACACACCACACACACACATACAACACACACAACACACGCACACAACACACAAACACACAGCACACACACAACATAGAACACACACAAACACACACACGCACAACACACACACTCACACAACCACACACACACACAACACACACACACATCACACACACATACAACACACACACACACACATACACAACACACACACACATACAACACACACACACCACACACACACACTCACACACAACACACACTCACAACACACACATACAACATACACACAGCACACACACACAACACACACACACACACACACACACACACACAACACACACACCACACACACACAACACACACTCACAACACACACACACACATACACACAACACACACATACATACACACAACACACACACACAACACACATACAACACACACATACAACACACACATCACACAAACACACACACAACACACAGCACACACACAACATAGAACACACACACACACACGCACAACACACACACACACTCACACAACCACACACACACACAACACACACACACACAACACACATACAACACACACACACATACACAACACACACACACGCAACACACACAACACACACACCATACACAACACACACACACACAACACACACTACACACACAGCACACACACCACACACAACACACACACAACACACACACACACTCACACACAACACACACACACACACATACAACACACACATACACCACACACAACACACACACACACAAAACACACACACACAGAACACACACAACACACACACTCACACAACCACACACACACACACAACACACACACGCGCACACACACACACACACACACACATACACAGCACACATACACAACACACACACACTCACACACAACACACACACATCACACACACATACAACACACACACAACACACACATACACCACACACACAACACACACACACACACACACACACACACACACATACAACACATACATACACACAACACACACACTCACACACAACACACACACTCACACACAACACACACACCACACACACACACAACACACACACACAACACACACACACAACACACACAACACACACAACACACACACCACACACACACACTCACACACAACACACACACCACACACACACAACACACACTCACAACACACACACACACACACACACATACACACAACACACAACACACATACAACACACACACACAACACACACAACACACAAACACACAACACACAACACACAAACACACACACACAACACACACAACACACAGCACACACACAACATAGAACACACACACACGCACAACACACACACACACTCACACAACCACACACACACACAACACACACACACAACACACATACAACACACACACACAACACACATACAACACACACACCATACACACGCACAACACACACACAACATAGAACACACACACACGCACAACACACACACACACACACACACACACACGCACAACACGCGCGCACAACGCACGCACAACACACACAAGCAAAGCCGGGCTGTCCTGTTCACCATAATATTCTGCGAGTGTTTTGCTGTCAAAAGGGTTCATTGCATTTTAGCTCCCCAGCTCTGGCCATTAAGATATATTAAGCTGTCGGAACACTTGATTGCTGGAAATTATATTACGTCTTTATTGTATTTATCAAAAACAGGTCTATGATGTCAGCAGTTATTTGGGCAGCAGAGTGTTTTTGGCACCTCCGCTGGCTGGGGAAGGGGGGGGGGGTTAAATGCCTTACCGCTGTGGGTGTCCACTCCAATACAACATTTCAGGAGTAGTCAGACCAAGTTCAGCAGTGGTACGCCCGGTGTTTTGGAGGTACAGAACCCAATAGAGATGTCTTAGAGAGAATACCATTGGACCCCTAACCCTGAATTGCTCCGGGGAGGATTGTCTCCTGCTTGTCTAATCAACTGTACGTCGCTCTGGATAAGAGCGTCTGCCAAATGCCATTCATGTAATGTAAGGTAATGTAATGGGAGTGTAATGTAAAGTAATGTAAATGGAATGGAATGTAATGGGAACGCCTTGTGCGTTTTTGCGGTGCAGTCAGCAGTGCGGTGTGTTTCAGTGCTTTGAGTCGGGGACCAATACAAGCTCTGTTAACCCAGCCTGACATGCCCACACACACACACACACACACACACACAGGGAGAGGGAGAGAGAGAGAGAGAGAGAGAGAGACATAGACATAGACATAGAGAGAGGGAGCGAGGAGAGAGAGAAAGGCAGAAACCGAGGAAGGGAGAGAGAGGGAGAGAGAGGAGGAGAGAGAGGAGGACAGGAGCTGCAGCAGGCCCAGCTGTGCAGTTCGGCTTTAATATCTGTTTGAAACATAATCACACGCAGGGGCCGCAGAAGCCATTAAAGCTGCCTGGGCCCTCTGTGCAGTCCACAAAGGGCCTTATTTAAGGCCTTAATAACGGGTTCGCGCTTTTTCACAAAAAATAATAATCTGCCAAATATGCGGCGAGGAATGTAAACACCTATTTGAGCGGCCTCCGCCGTGTGTGCAGGAGCCAGCGCTGTTTTGGGGGAAGAAGGCAGCCCTTTCATTTGTGAGTTCCTCCTGGAGATCCTCGTTAGAGGTGGAACCGGCCCGGCCAGCGCGCTGTCCTAGCGCAGGAAGACGATGGCTAGCTCCCCCCTCGTCCTTCCTCATTCCCACCTGCTGTCTCGTTCTCGTTTTTAAAGCAATATTCCGTTTGTTTAATTTTCAGCCTTTCTACCCCTGTTTGGAATCCTCAGTTGGACTTGTGTACAACATCCCCCCCCTCCCCCTTTTTCTGTATCTTTTCTGAGGGCTGCAGGTAGATTTCGGGTGCCTGGAGGGGGTCAGCTGGCGCGGGACAGCTGGGTGTTGGGGCCGTGTTGAAACAGGGACAGGCTGCTTTCAGTCTGAGGCCGGAAGGGGAGAATCTGCCGCCATTTAACGATAAACTACAGAGGGACACAAAATGGCCCCCGAATGCCACTTTTTTAGTCAATGTCTAATTATTGTTTGTAGTTCTCAAACCTCTTGTGCCTCTCGTCCCGTGTCCGTCTCTCCTGTCCTGTTCTGACGCGGGTGTCCTTCCTCCCCAGGTGCTGCAGGTCCTGTCTCTCCTCCCCTGGTCCTCTGTCCTGCCCTGGAGGGACGGGACCAGGGCTCTGACCAATGAGGAGGCTCTGACCTGGCTGATGACCTTGACCGAGGCCTCCGTTCACAGGTGAGAGCCGTTTCCTGATTAGATAAGCCTGTTGCACGGCAGCTGTTGCCCTTAGCGACGCAGTGTCCACTGTGGGTTTACCTCAGCCTTTATAGCCAAGGGCCAAGGACAGAGGTACGAGTCTGCCAGTCACACTGCCCTGTGAATCCCATTGGTCCTGTGTATGAAAGCGTTTTTATTTATATCTAATATGCAGTGAAGATTGACAGTGGGTAAATAATATACACGCAAAGTGTGTAGTGTTACCTGCCCACCTGCACCTTTTAGCAGGTGTGTGTGGCCTACATTTCATGAGCTCACCCCAGGATGAGAGGGCGCGGGGGTGAGGGGGGATGTTTGCTTTTGCGTCAGACTGCTCTCGGTTTCTATTCTGTTCTCTCTGTGAAAATGAACACTCCTACCTAATAGGAAAGCTCACTCCCTCATTCCTCCTCTCTGTTATTCTCTCTATTCAATCTCTCTTTCGCTCTTGCTCTCCCCCTCTCTCTCTCTTTCTCTCTCCCTCTCTCTTTCCCTGTCTCCCTCTCTCCCGGGGCGACATGGCTCAGGCAGTAAGAGCAGTCGTCTGGCAGTCGGAGGGTTGCCGGTTCGATCCCCTGTGTCGAAGTGTCCCTGAGCAAGACACCTAACCCCCGAATGCTCCTGATGAGCTGGTTGGTGCCTTGCATGGCAGCCAATCGCCGTTGGTGTGTGAGTGTGTATGAATGGGTGAATGAGAAGCATCAATTGTACAGCGCTTTGGATAAAGGCGCTATATAAATGCCAACCGTTTCTCCCTCTCCCTCTCTTTCTCTCTCCTTCTCTCTTTTCCTGTTACCCTCTCCCTCTCTCTCTCTCTCTGTTTCTCTCTTTCCCGCTCTCTCTCTCTCTCCCCCCCTCTCTCTCACTCCTGGGATTCTATCCCCCTGACCCCACATTCTCAGTGCAGAGGGCGGTTCAAAGCTGCCCCCCTAACTGCCCCCCTGGAACGTGTGCCTCCCCCACCACCCCCCCCCCTGTCCTGTCTCCTGTAGGAAGTGAGGGCAGGCCTCACCTTAAGACCTTAAGACCCGGGCCCCGGTACACAGAGTGCAGATCACTTCTGATCTCGCTTAGCGCCCCGACCTGCCGTTTGTTGTTGGGGCGGAGGTTCCGCTCGCCGAGGGCCCGACGCACGTCGCATCCTGTCGCAGCCTGTGTGCCGCGGCCTGGGGCAAAATCCAGCTCTGACCAGGTTGAAATTACCCAGCTACCAGCTGTTTCAAAACCTAGCTTGAGCTGGTCAAACCGTGTTGAGTGTGGTGCTGGTCTGAACTGGTCAAGCAGTTACCAGCTGTTTAAAAACCTAGCTTGAGCTGATCAAACCATGTTGAGTTATGGATCTGGTCTGAACTGGTCAACCAGCTACCAGCTGTTTCAAAACCTAGCTTGAGCAGTTTTTTCAGCAGGGTAATGGCGTCTCTGCGTGGCGTAATGCTCATTCTGTGTGGCGTAACGCGTAGCGTCTCTGCTGCTTGTGTGTGTGACAGCGTGGAGCTCCACTGTGCTGCCCTCGCCCTGGTCTCTCGGCTCATGGTCCACCTGGCAGAGACGGCCCCCCAGGTAAGCCCCCCCCCACCCCCAGTCAGCCCCCCCCCACCCCCAGTCAGTCCCCACAGGATTTAGCAATTTTTATCCTGTGATTTTTGCAAAAATACTGATTTTGTAGCCAGAATTATGTGCCAAATCCATATATTTTCTCTTAATTTATCACCGTTCATGCACGGTATACCATTTCTACCAGTTATATTCATGAAATTCAAATAGCCGTACATGGCAAAAACAGACGATATGGCCAGAGAGCAGCCTAATCTTCCTCAGCTGGCTGTCACCGTCCTCCTCCTCCTCCTCCTCTCTGGTCTCTTAACGGGTCCCCAGCACTGCTCAGGATGACAGATGTGGTATTCTCTTACCACGGGCCGGCTCTCCGGTGGAGAAATAGATCTGTTTATTTCACAGCGAGTGGATTCGCAGAGGGCAAAAGAGAGGGAGCATTGTGAATAAGACAGCAGGGCTGAGGTTTAGATGACTCAGAGGATGTTGGAAAGACATTTTTTTCTCTCCCCTCTACTGTGTGGGATTATACAGTGCATATTTCACTGGAGTACTGAGATGACTCAAACAGGCAAGTGGTTATTAATCATTGAGTCTTTTTCCATATTATAGAAATGCATAATTCATGAATGTGCCAAATGCTCAGTCTCCATACGTGGTTAGAAAAGTGTATTTATGTATGGATAAATATGTAAAAATGCATTTCTGGATGCTCTGCTCGATATCGTAAAAGGACCTTTGGTGGTCCTTTTGGCACGTCTGATTGGATACATTTCATCTGAAATTAACTTCTACATCTGCCCTGCAGCTCCAGGACAGGACAGAGACAATAGAAAGACCAGATCTGCTCAAAGACAGAAAGTCTGAGTCTGTTTGTTTGGGCAGAAGACACGCACACACACTTGCATATGCATACACCACCCATATATGCAGTCTCTCACTCTCACTCTCACACTCCCTCACTCCCTCACTCCCTCACTCTCTCACTCTCTCACTCTCTCACTCCCTCACTCTCACTCTCTCACACACACACACACACACACACACACACACACACACACACACACACACACACTCACACGGCTACTTTTTGAGAGATGAGTTGGGCAGATGTTTTGGCTGACTGTCTCAGCTCCCTCAGTGTACAGCCTTTGGGAGTAGGCCCCAATCAGACCTGTAGTCAAGTGTGTTGTATGTCAGTGCTGGTCTGTTGACTGTTGTAGGTGAAGTGCGTGTGTTGTATGTCAGTGCTGGTCTGTTGACTGTTGTAGGTGAAGTGCGTGTGTTGTATGTCAGTGCTGGTCTGTTGACTGTTGTAGGTGAAGTGCGTGTGTTGTATGTCAGTGCTGGTCTGTTGACTGTTGTTGATGAAGTGTGTGGTCTCCCTCTTTTAGAGTGCGGGCGTGGCTGCAGTGTCTGTGCTGCACCGCTGGGGGGCGCTGGTGAGCGGGAGCTGCAGTGAGGAGCAGCCGGACGAGGTGAAGCTGACCGCCGCGGAGGTCCTGGTGAAGGCCACGCCCACCCTGCTGGCCAGCCCCGCCCTGCCCCTGGGTGAGTCAGTGTGTCTGTGTCTGGGGGTGTGTGTGTGTGCGCGTACACGTGTGTGCCAGGTGTGAGTGGTACTGGATTGTATAAACGGCATTGTTTGGGTTATGTAGAGTGTGAGTGGCGTGTTGCTGATTTTTCATCATCGATGTCTTCCATTGCAATTTCATTCATTTTGTCTCATGGCTTTTGAGTGGTAGTGTTTATCTCTGTGGTTGTGTGTGTTCTGGAGTAGTGTTTATATCTGTGGTTGTGTGTGTTCTGTAGTTGTGTGTATCTCTGTGTTTCAGGTCTGAGTGATGCGCTGGCTCTGTGGTTGTGTGTGTTGTGTAAGTGTGTATCTCTGTGGTTGTGTGTTGTGTAGCAGTGTGTATCTCTGTGGTTGTGTGTTGTGTAGCAGTGTCTCTGTGTGTATCAGGTCTGAGTGACACGCTGGCTCTGTGGTTGTGTGTGTTGTGTAAGTGTGTATCTCTGTGGTTGTGTGTTGTGTAGCAGTGTGTATCTCTGTGGTTGTGTGTTGTGTAGCAGTGTCTCTGTGTGTATCAGGTCTGAGTGACACGCTGGCTCTGTGGAGGAGTCTCTTCACGCTGCTGCAGGATGAGGACCCTGACGTGAGAGACAGAGCGTCTGACTTTACCACCACTGTCAAGGGAGAGCTGCTCCACCCCAAACACACAGGTACAGTACTGTCACACACACACACACACACACACACACACACACCAAACACACACCAAACACACAGGTACAGTACTGTCACAAACACACACACACACACACAGACCAAACACACAGGTACAGCTCTGTATTCACACACACACACACACACCAAACAAACAGGTACAGTACTGCCATACAGAGACACACACACACCACACACGCACGCACACACAGGCACTGCCCTCCCTTCATAGTGCCAGGTTGCAGGGCATGATGGCAGTTGTCAGGGTGAAGGATGAACCCATGGTGTCTCAGTGGTGGAGTTTGCAGGCACTGGTGGTGGCTCTGTCAGAGAAGGGGGTGGTGGGGCTGTTGTTGGGAGCGGGGGTGGTTTCCGGGTGGGGGGGGGGGGGGACACAGACACTGCTTCCCAGCAGTGCCAGGCTCAGTTTCGGGAATCGGGGTGCTAATTCTTTGCAGGATGCGAGAGTGGATTCAGAAGGGCCTGCGTAGCCCTTTGATTGCACAGCTTTTCTTATTCGGCTCGGGGAACACGTGGGCTGCCAGAACCCGGCAGACAGAAACATTCACCAGCAGAGCTGCACTGAGAGGAATGCAACCTAATAATGACACAAACAGGAACTCACACTGATAATGATAAACAGACGTGAACTGAGACGAACGATGATGCGCAGACATGAACTCACACTAACAATGATGCACAGACACAAATATAAACAAAGGTTAGTATCATCGGGAACACGCACTAACAAAGAAACACAAACAAGAATTCATACGAATAATGATACATTAACAGGAACTCGCACTAAAGATGGACAAAAACGAATGCACCCTCAGAAACATTCGCAAACGGGAACTCGCCCTAACAAGGATACGCAAAGATGAACTGACTAACACGGTGATGCAGAGACACAGAAACCGGGGCGCAAATAGGAACTCAAAAACACCAAACACTGCCACTTACACCCATCCCAACCAAAATCATTACCATAGTCCCCCTATCCCATCCAAACATAAAGCCCTCCTGTGAACTTCACACTGCAGATGCCTGGGGGGGGTGGGGGGGGTGTGTCGTAACATCAAAAAGAGGAGAGGAGGGGGAGGGGAAGGGGGGGGACAGGAGTGACCCGGGAGCCTCAGGGCTGGCGGGTGTTTGTACTGTAACGGAGTAGCAGGCAAACAAGGTCGTTTGTCTCGCGAGCGACAGACCCAGGCAGAAGCTCTGTCCCAGAGACCCCCCGGGGCAGAGGTCTCCCGGCCGCCGCGTCGTCCTCCCTCGTCTGGGAGTGGATGGGAGGGGGGGGGGGGTCCTCTTACACGCCCGCGCCGTGGGGCGGAGCGGGGGAGGCGTCGGGTTCATCGGGTGTTAAGGCCAATCTTCTGCCTTTGAAATGCGAGTCCGCCGGTGACGCAGAGCTGGGGAAAGTGCAGACGACCTAATTCAGCGGTAATGACGGTCAGTAGGGCTGTGTGATCTCACCTAACACCTCCTGTGTGTGTGTGTGTGTGTGTGTGTGTGTGTGTGTGTTGGTAGGCTCACTCAATAAACCCATCATGAAAGTGAAGCTACCCGGAAGAGTAGCTCCAGTCAGAAAACACAAGGCCAGGCTGTTCTTCTTTTAAAAATGAATGTTTTTGGGTTACCAGTCACGTGTGTGTTTTGCTAGTTATGGATTTGATCCTTTTAACTTGTGAAGAACCTATGCACTTGTAAGTCGCTTTGGTCTGCCAAATGACAAAAATGTAAAGGGGCAGGTAATTATCCCCGTCTGATTTACCCGTGGCAGTACCACTGGGGGCAGAGACCTGGCTTGTGTTCCATCATCTCTTCATTAGCCCTGGGGGGTTCGGTCAGGCTTATCGCCCGGGCGTGGAGAGCGGGGGCGGAGGGGTTGACCTCAGTGTTTATCAGAAGAAGGGCGCGGCTCCTCGGGCCTGTTCTGTGTTAGATCAGACCCCGCCCAGCCGTCTGGGGCCCGGCTCACACTGGGGGCATTGTCAGAGACCGGAGGAGTAATCCGATTTAACACGTCTCCCGAATAATTCAATACAAACCGCGTTTGAGATCGAAGCCAGTCTACCGCCTCCACGCGAGGAGGAGGGGGGAGGATCGGCCGAATGCAACCAGAGGAGGAGGAGGGCCCGTTCCTGGAGAAACGCGCCGCCGTTACTAACGCGGTTATGAACGCTGCGGGAATGTGAGCCTCTCCCACCCCTCCTCCCTGTCCTGGGGTTTCAGTCTCGCTTTGCCAACTTACCCAAATTCCGCTCGACGTGCTCGCACACACACACACACACACACACACACACACACACACACACACACATAGAGGGAGGGACAGAGAGAGACTTTGACCTGACTGATGTTAAAGAGCGCAGTTTGAAAAGGCTGACACCCAAACTCAGTGACTTGTGTGCAGTCTGTGCGTTCCTGCCGCGTGTGACCAGTGCTGCAGTAAGGGTTGTGACCCCCGGCCTGCCTCTCTCTGGTCTGTGGGGAGAGCAGGTAGACCCTCCCTGACGGGGCCTAACTAACGCTGCCCGCTGTCCTCTGCTCCTGTGTTTCGGGGGGTGGGGGGCGCTGTTGAAATATGGGAACGTTGCACGCAATGTTTTGTGACATGATGACGGGGTCCCACGGACTGGATCGGGCAGCGTGACCCCGGGCAGCATGACCAAACGGATCCTGGAAACGGTGGATCCTCCCGTAACCTGAACTGAGCAACTCAGCATGGGCGACCAGAGACGCGTCTGCCCCATTTACTGCGCCCTCTAGTTCTTATTTTGTGTCTTTAAGTCCGCTTTTTTTGATGTATGCCTTTTTGCCGCTGTTATTATTGCTTTTTTTTCTTCTTTCGATTGGTTTTTGTTTTCCAGAACGTTCCGGTCACGACCAGCCAGTGACATCACTGGCTCGTAATGGATATTAACGCGCCCCTTCGGACATCTTGTGTCAGCCGCTCTCTTGATGACTCACCGCATTAGCATGTAAACCATTCGTGTGGCTCATTCATTCATTACACCAAGCGTAGGGGGTGGGGTAGGGGGGCGATTTGGCAAAACCCGAACCCCAGGACCCCGTGCCCTGAAAATCCAAACTGCCGGGGGACGTCATGAGTCACACGTCTGATCTAATCGGAGACGAAGCGCGAGTCACCGGTGGGTCCCGGGGAGCCTGCAGACGGGGGGGGGGGGGGGGCGGATTGGGCATCAGGCCTGACTGTCACTACAGTCCCCGAATCCCCCTGAATCCCCCCCACCCCCCTTCTCCCACACACTCTCTGGGGGGGCCACAGCGAATACCGTAACCAAGGTGACCCAGCAGCTTGCCAGCACGATGCAATTTCCTTCATGAAAAAAGGAATGAAAAAATAAAAACAGCAAAACAAGTTCTATTTTGGGCCGCCTGTGAGAGAATCTACCGGCTGTAATAAGAAACTTGTGCACCGTTTGAGCACAACATGCCCCGGTCCCGTGCACCTGGTCAGACATCTCACTCGCACAACCCCCCCGTAGGATTAGAGCCTCTGGTTTAATGAGTGAGCGCTCCTTCGCTAAATCAGGGCGTCCTGGCTTAATCATTCAGGGATCCTTTCTTTTCCAAGTGTGCTTATAATGAATGAACGAGCCACACGAATGCGGTGAGTCATCAAGAAAAAGCGGCCGACACGAGATGTCCGAAGGGCGCGTTAATATCCATTACGAGCCGGTGATGTCACCGCGGTCGTGACCGGAACGTTCCGGAAAACGAAAACAAATCGAAAGACGAAAAAAAACCGTAACAGTGGCAAAACAACACACAAAAAGTGGATTTAAAAAAAAAAAAATACGGAAAGATTAGATTAGTCACTTAGCTAACGCTTTTATCCAAAATGATGGTTGATTAGAAACGGGGGCCAATCCCTGCTGGAGCAGTGTAGGGTTTAGGGTTGAGGGCCTTGTTCAGGGGCCCATAGCCACACTGATCTTACTGTTCACGTCAAGCCCCTTAGCCACTAGGCTACAGGCTGCCCCGTAGTATTAAATCCGATAGACGGAGATCTGATACGGGTTGGGTTGGACAGGCTGTGGTGTGAGGAGGGTGTGAGGTGGGGGGGGGGGGTGCAGTGGAAGGTTCCAGTAGCGCCTCTGTTTCACGTGGGCCTCGGGAGGAAGTGAGGGCTGTAAAATCTGCTTTTCTTTCTCACCTAAACACCTCTCCCTCTTTCTCTCTCTTCCTTTCTCTGTCGAGAGTCAGAGCTTCCTGGCAGTGGCTACACAACACCTCCCGCCTCTGTGTGGTCTGTGCATGTGTGTGTGTGTGTGTGTGTGCGCACGCACGTGTGTGTGCATGTAATCGTGTGCGTGCATTGCATCAGAAACTGGGTCAAAGGAGGGTGGTCACCCTTAGGGGGTGTCAGACTCCTGGCTATGAAAGTGTGTCTCCGTGTCTGTGTGCAAGGAACCACAGCCACGCCGATACACTCCTGAATCTGGGGGTTCACACACACACACACACACACACACACACACACACACACACACACACACACACACACACACACACACACACACACACACACACACTGGTGCTCTGCATTGATACCCCTGCATTTCGCTGGCTTTCCACTGCCACCTGTTCATTGGGGGGGGGGGACACTGCGGTCTGCAGGCACTCAGGCCAGGAACACAGAATACAGCCCTCTCTCTGATGTGGGGAGGTGAACGGTGCGGTGTCTGGGTGGGGTACATACGACCCCTCTGTCCGTGTGTTAATGCGCTTCCCCTCTCTGTGCAGAAATGACACCGTGTCACAGGGCCGTGTAATAACGGAGTGGGTTGTCTGTGGGGGGGGCGTAGGCGGGGGTCAAGGGGGGCGGGGGGGCTCTCTCCGATTTCACGGCCCCGTCAGTCTCCCAAACCTGCTTACCGGCCCCCGACACCCGACACCTCCCAGCTGCAGGGCCCGGGCCTTGGGTTTGTCAAACACCAAAGCTCCCTCTCGTTATTTAATAGTTTTTAATTAGTTCCAGACCAGAGGGCTCGCACGGATCGATTACCAGATTTAGCCGTCCTCCTCCTCCTCCTCCTCCTCCTCCTCCTCCTCCTCCTCCTCCCGTGGAGTTCGGAGTTCGGCGGCAGCAACAGGGCCGAACGCCGGGACCAGCGGAACCCGTCAGCTGAAGAAACCCTGATCACACGCGTGTTTTGTGTCTGATCACACGCGTGTTTTGTGTCTGAGCACACGTGTGTTTTGTGTCTGAGCACACTCGTGTTTTGTGTCTGAGCACACTCGTGTTTTGTGTCTGAGCACACTCGTGTTTTGTGTCTGAGCACACGCGTGTTTTGTGTCTGAGCACACGCGTGTTTTGTGTCTGAGCACACTCGTGTTTTGTGTCTGAGCACACTCGTGTTTTGTGTCTGAGCACACTCGTGTTTTGTGTCTGAGCACACTCGTGTTTTGTGTCTGAGCACACTCGTGTTTTGTGTCTGAGCACACGTGTTTTGTTTCTGAGCACACGCGTGTTTTGTGTCTGAGCACACTCGTGTTTTGTGTCTGGCTGTGCACTGGGGGGTGCAGGGCCCCTGTAGCCCACGCTGCTGCTGCACCCCTTCCCCGGTCCCGTCCCGTCCCCGACCCGTCCCCGACCCGTCCCACACCCCCACTTAAATCAGCGCTTCCCGTAAATCCATCCCCTGCCGGGAAAACCAGGTTTTCTCTTCCCTGGGAACCAATGCAGGGGATTAGTCAAAGTAACACACACACACACACACACACACACTCACACACACATAAACATGCACACATCAAACACAAATACGCACACAAATACTCACACACGCACTCATGCACACATCAAACACAAATACGCATACAAATACACACGCGCATATCAGACAAACACACTCACACATCAAACAAAAGTTTCTCACACACACATCAAACAAACACATACAAATACTCACACGTCAAACACACATCCAAATATACACTCACACAACAAATGCACGAATACACTCACATTAACCATGCAAATGCCCATGCTCACACACACCAAGCACAAACAAACATACAAATACAAACATCAAACAAACATGCATACAAATACACACACATTACAAATGCGCACACCCATCAAATACAAACATGTGTACAAGCACACACATCAAAAACAAACACACACACATCAAATCGCACTCGAGAAGAGTGGGGACGTCAGTTCGTAAGCTGAGGAGAGTCGGGGAAATTGCGTTACAGAAGTGCGAAACCTCAGAACTTTCCGGAATTGAAAGCAGCTTGAGTTTCCTATTATGTTTTTAATGTTTGGGTTTTGTTGTGTTTTAGCGCCTGGCTGAGCTCCAGCGGAAAAGCGCCCGGCTCGTAACGACGAATGGACCCGACACCGGAGCTTTGAGCCCCGAGAGGGAGCCTCTGCTGTAGAAAGGACGTGTCATTTCTTTCACCGTGATAAATCTCCGCTAATGCCACACAATCAGCGGGTCTTACAGTCTGTGTGTGGCTCTGAAAATCTCCGGGCCCCTCATTTACAGTGTAAAACTATCGCCTTGTGCTCGCCGGGCTGCCCCGCCCCTGATTGGCTGGGCCGGCTGTGTGAAAGCAGGGGGCGGCGGCTCGTCGCCGGGAGACCCACGGAGGCTGAGAGAGCGTGAAGGTGTTTGTTTTGCTCACCGCTGTCGTCAGGGACTGTTGTTTTGAGTGGCAGGTGCCGTTTCAGGAGACGCCCCTGGTTGGCGTGGTGTTGTGGTTGTTGTTTCAGTCTACTGGTATGAGATCAGTGAGGAATGGGTTAGGGGAATGTCACACACACACACACACACACACACACACACACAGGGGCACTTTGAAGTCCCGGCAACAGGAGCTGTAAACCCCACGGCCGGGTGGAGGCTGGAGAGGAGGGAGGGAGGCGTCCGTATGGGAACGTCAGCACCTCCTGGTCCCCTCTCACTTACCCACTTCCTGTTTGTCTTTGTCACCTTTGCTTCCTGTCAGCCACGGCCGTCCTTGTATCCTCCCGTCGGTGGAAGCTGAGGGGTGTGTGCGTGCGTGCGTGCATGTTTGTTTGTGTGCACGCATCTGTGTGTGTGTGTGTGTGTGTGTGTGTGCGCGCGCGCGCGCGCGCGCGCCTGCACCTGTGTGTGTGTGTGAGTGTGAGTGTGAGTGTGAGTGTGAGTGTGAGTGTGAGTGTGAGTGTGAGTGTGAGTGTGAGTGTGAGTGTGAGTGTGAGTGTGAGTGGGTGCGTGTGAGTACACAGATATATACGCGTCTGCTTTACGTACAAGTGTATGCGTGCACTTCTGTGAATTATCGCTCTGGTTTCCTGAATGACTACCAGACCCAGCATGCAGTTCGCACTGGCTCTGCGTTCTTCCTGCTGTTTTGTGTGGTGCATGTTACATGTACATTCCAGACCTTCCTACGACTGACTACTCTGTGCCGTTTCCATGAAAACCCCCCCCCCCCTCATTAACTATTCTGCTGTTTTTGCCCCAGATGTGGCCCCTGCCGCCCTATGCCCCCCTGTGGCCCTGGAGCTGGGGGTAGGGCTCCTGTGCCAGCTGCTCCAGGTGTGGGGGCAGGTGCCCGCGGGCGTCCTGGTGCTGACCGAGTGGTTGCTAGGCGACGCCGAGCCGGAGACGGGCAGGGAGGACACGCCCCCCCTGGTAATGTGCTCATTGGCATAGCCTGCTCATTGGTTCATAACAGACCTGGGTTCACACAGTATTTGTTTTTGATTCAAATACTTTTCTGCACGCGATTGATCTTGTCTGGTGCATTCGAGCCTGCAAGGAGGAGCAGACCGGCGGGGTTTACACTTTTGGGATTGTTTCATTTGTTTCTGTTACACCAGGCTAGCTTCGTCAAATGCAGAAACATATTTTAATCCAAAGCAAATGCTATTTGAACCCCTCTGGTTCTGGTTCTGGTTCTGGTTGGATGGAGACACTGTGATTTGTCTCCACTCAGAGCCCCAGAATGCTCTCTGACTGCCCTCTGCTCTCTCTCTCTCCTCTCCAGGACGAGTGTGAGGAGGACTTCCTGTTTGAGAAGGGCGAGCTGAACCTGTGGGCGGAGCCTCTGCAGTGGGCACGGCTGCTGCACAGACACGTCTCCGCCCTCCTGCGCGTGCCGGGCGGGGCCGCGGGCGGGGCCGTGGGCGGGGCCCGGGCGGAGCTGGACAGACTCGGGGGTCTGGCGGGGGACCGCGCCCGCTCCTCCAGGGAGGGGCTCCACGCCCTGCCTCCCCTGCCCCAGTTCTCCTGCACCGCCGACCACGCCCGCCTGGAGGTGCAGAGGGAGAGGGCCGCGCTGGCCCTGGGGGTCCTGGAGTCCCTGAACCGAGACGCCCCGTCCCACTAGGACCCCCAGAATCCCCCCTGTGCGCCACGCCCATCCCCCAGGCTCACTACAGCCCCCACACCCCCAGAGACGGTCAGAGTAAGTGCCTGGAAGAGAGATCACGTTGGGATGGTGTTGGGGACCCTGTCTGTTGACGTGGTGATATTCACTGTGACGCTGATAGAACAACCCAGATCCTTTCTGCTCTAGTTCTGTCTTTACAGGGGGTGTGTCCTCCCTCTGCCAGAGCTTACAGTCAGTCAGGGGTTTACCGTCATGTACACACACACACACACACACACACACACTCACACACACACACACTCACACACACACACACACACACACACACTCACACACACACACACACACACACACACTCACACACACACACACACACACACACACTCACACATACTCTCACTCACACACACGCACGCACACACACACACACACGTACGCACAAACACACACACACACACACAAACATAGACACACACGCGCATGCACAAACGCATGCGCACACATACACTCACACAGAAACCTGGACACACATAACAGAAACAGATTCACACACATACATACTTTTTAACCTCAGGTTAAACCGGGAAGATGCTCATAGTACATTTTAACTGTTAAATATTACTTTGTTTCACACCCAGTTGACCTGGGGGATGAATATAATTCTGTTGTACTGTGTACTGTGCTTTTAAATAGAGCCTTGCATGCCGTTGTTTTAGTTGAATAGCATTCATTTTAAAAGGACATTGAGTTTGAGTGGAGCAGAGTGAAACATTATGTTGAAAATGCATACACGCAAGGTCCCAGTGTTTTTTTTGTTTGTTTTTTTTCTGCATAATAAAAAATAATCCGATTATATCAATATTTTACATGACTGTTGTAGTCTGGAACATTGACGGGGGGGGGGGGGTGTGTGTGTGTGTGTGTGTGTGTTTGTGTGCGCGTGTGTGTGTATATATAAGTTGTGTGTGTACGTACTTGTGTGGTGTGTGTGTGTGTGTGTATATAAGTTGTGTGTGTACGTACGTGTGTTGTGTGTGTGTATATATAAGTTGTGAGCATACGTACGTACGTGTGTGGTGTGTGTTTACGTAAGTACGTGGTCTGTGTGGTGTGTGTACGTACGCGTGTGGTGTGTGTGTACGTAAGTTTGTGGTCTGTGGTGTGTGTGTGTGTGTACGTAAGTATGTGGTGTGTTTGGTGTGTGTACGTAAGTACGTGGTCTGTGTGGTGTGTGTGTGTGTGTACGTAAGTACGTGGTCTGTGGTGTACGTACGTGTGTGGTGTGTGTGTGTGTGTGTGTGTGTGTGTGTGTGTGTGTGTACATAAGTACGTGGTCTGTGTGGTGTGTGTGTGTGTGTGTGTGTGTACGTAAGTACGTGGTCTGTGTTGAATGCTCTCAGGAATCTCTGATTCTCTCCTTCATGTTGCCATGATGCACTGGGGAAGCATCAAAGGGTACATATCTTCTGTGTCAGACAAATACCTTTTATCTACAAAAACAAGAGTTCTCTGAAACAGCAAAAAACAACTCTCTTTTTAGCTCCATTTTATAGCTTCCTATTGTGGTCACAAGGGGGCTTGGACCAGCAATATTGGTCAGTGCTAACACAAGCCAGGTTTAGTGCACTAATGTGAACTGAGCACCCTGTAAATAAATGTCCTGGTTACTCTTGCTTGGCATACAAACTCACAGCGTGTGGACAATTGGCGGATGGATGGATTGTATTCCTTCATTCATTCAGCTTTTAAATGCTCTTTGACAAACCCTCTGCTCTGAGTCAGAGTGACTTAAGACTGCATGTATAAGCCTGTAAGAGGGACGGATTTGCCCATTTGATTAGTAATCTAAAAATGGAGGCTGCCAAAAAAACAGTGTTTGTCCTCCGCTGCCGAGTCGAGGAGAGAGCCTGGAAGTGATCAGCCGGACTCAGGGTGACGCTAGGGGTGTTGAAACTGCGTCGTGTTCTCCCAGTGCGAGACAGTGGGTGCCACAGCTCTGTGGTTTTCCCGCTCTGGGTGTGGAGAGGAGACCTCGTACAGGCCTGCTGTAGATTAGGCATTAAACACGGCGCGGTTAATCTGTCACAAGGTCAGCCCACGCCCACCGTGTCAGCGTCGCACAAACACAGCGAGTACTGTACGTGTTTGTGCCTCCATAAAACCGCTGCCAGGTCCCCCAGGGCCTTTTCTTCTTCTATGGTCACCCTCGAGATGAAAACACCGTTCATGTTCTCCACAGATAACTGTGTGCAGGAAGGTTTGGGGTCAGGTTGCCACCCGGAGCGTGGTTTTATATTCCTTTTTTTTTCTTTTTCTCTCTATCGGTTCCTTTCAGCAGGACTTGATTGTTTGGGATTTAGGAATCTGAAATCCTACGCAGGAACAAAATGTGGTTTCAATCTCCCCGCTCCGAAGGGGAGGGTGATATTAAGAGTCTGCGGCTAATACGCCATGCAGAAGAGAGAGGAAGTGGACCAAAAAAAAAAGAAGAAAAAGTTTACTCCTTCGCTCCCCCGAAGTCGCTTTGGTTACACAGTTTAGACATTACAAAGGCGCAGTGTCAGATGTGACCCTGAATGTTGGGGGGGGGGGGTGGTGGCGACGAGGCGGGTGGCTCCAGGGGGCAGTGTTTCTTTACTGTAAAGTGACGTAATGTTTTGAATGTGCTCTTGAAAGTCCACAGTGAAAACACAGCCAGCGTAATGGGCCGGCGGTTTCTGTGGACGGAGGTTTGTTCAGGGGTTTTTTTTTTTATTTTTTTTTTTCTTCTTCTCTGGATCAAGCCGACTCCACATTAAGACATGTTCTGTAAACGCTCTCGCAGCGTAGCTCCAGCACAAAATTGAGGGTTTGTAGTAAATTCCAGCGTGTTATGTCACTGGGTTTGTGTTTGTGTTTTTTTTTTTGCGCAGTGGTTGCTGTTTTTTTGTTTGTTTTCCCCCCCCTTCTTCCTGTACAGCTAATCCTTTACCATGCAAATGCGAAACCATCTAAAGACTTCCCAAGTAACCCAAGTCTGGAGTAACATACATGATTCTTTCTTTTTTTTTTCTGTCTGTGCAGTCACGGCCCTTAATGGTCCCAAGAAAATAGGATGCCACCGCGGTGAAACCAGAGAACCAGAAACTGCCAATTTATGGTGATAGAAATTTCACAAAATTGTTACGTGCACCAAACAGAAATAGGCACGTTGTGGGTTCCAGGAATAGTGTCGCTCCGCTGCGATCCTGCAACCCTCCCTGCCCGACACGAGCTGGATCAGACAGGCTGGAGAGCACAAGGCCATGTCCCGGGAGGGAGGGAGGGAGGGGCGCTTTATTCAACCATAACTTGGCCATTCTGCATGATTAAGTTGTTGCCCGTTAAAAGTAGGTGCCCTGATCACCTTGTGACTAAATCGCTTTGCTTGAATTGATTAAAACATTGACATCTAAAATCTCTTGGTATAATGTGATAAAGTTCTCAAAGGTGAGGTCAGCACTTTGGGCAGAGTTGTGTGGGGCTGTGTATGGGTGATACAATATTGACAGAATTGATGATCATTACATTTGGTTTTTGCTAATCTGTTCAGTTCATAAGTTAACATCTGCCTGCCTAGAGGCTTCCTTGTGCAGACACACTAGTGTTTGGCCTACTATATAAATACCTGGAGGAAAACTGGTCACCCAGTGTAAAAGCTATTCGGTGCAACCCCGTGGTATGTGTCCGTATACTCTTTAAACATGCTTGGTTTTAAATGGAAAAGCCAAGATAACCATCAACATTAGTTTTTGTTCGAAAATCGACGAAGAGAAATGGTACTGAACACAAATACTACTTGGAATCACAAGGGGGCAGTATTGTACTATAACAATATTGAAAGCCGTTGAATTCCTGCAGTTCCCTTGAGTTGAACAGCTTGCCTGGGTGGGGTTTCTCTTTCCGGAATGCAAGATTGATTTTTTTTTTTTTTTTTTCCCAACTTGCGTTGTATATATAATTGCGTTCGATAAAATCTGTTCATTCATAAGGAATCGTCCTTACCAACATGCAACGTTTCTGATGTTTCTCAATGACTGAAAATGGACTAGGTTGATCTTGACATGTCTTTAACAAATAAGTTGTACAGACCTGTAGTTTATGAGCTTGGTATACTTTTAGCTTTTTCCTGTGTAAATACCACGATAGAGGGTAGCTACAAGCAGATTTGGGGACAAAGCGACAGTGCTATAATTCTTTAATGTGGGCTAAATGCGTGTTGTCTGCTTGCAGATTTAGGTCGGGGTCATTTGACTTGCGGAATATCACTTATGCAAGCGCTGACTGCAACCTGTGGAACTTGTCTCCACTATCCGTTTTCCCTCCATTCGTATCCCGGGTGCGCGCACACATGCACACATTCTCTCTCAGATAATCGGATGCGTCAGTGAGCGAGCAGAGGCGTAGCTCCAATTTCCCAGTTAGTTTTTAGTCGAAGCCTATTAACAAGTTAGGAACCACATCAAAACCCCAACTACAAAATGCACCCGATTATGGTCCTTCAGTGTTTTGTGTATTTTAAAATAATCTTGTAGCTGCGAGCTCGCCTAACAAACACCATTAATAGATACAGGACACATGCTGGATACTGGCGTTTTGCAGTCATTTACACTACAAAAGATGTACAGCTAGGTTAATTAAGGATTATGGATTTAGTTATTCATACACGTGAAAACGGAACAGATTTTAAGTAACCTACATTTTAAGTAATCTCTCCCTGCGAAACAAAATGGTCTTCAACCCAAAGACGGCGACCTAACTTGCGTAAACTATTATCGATTTGGAACATGTGGAAAGTTCTCTTAACTAGGACTCGTATTCTCGGAAAGGGAACTTGTCATAAAAAGAACGAGATTGTTTTGGTTTAATAATAATTGGTATGCATGTGAGCATTGAGGTTACTTTATGAATTAGTTCATCTTTGGTGTTGTTAATATCGAAACTTTGTGGTTTTTAACTTGCGAGTTGTCTTGCTAACAAGTAGCCCTTTTCGTGAAGGTGAAATCCCTGTTGTAGCTATACATTCATTTAGAAAGGCGAATAACTAAGTTTGTTCAAAGCCACTTTGAGTGATTAAGTTAAACGACTAATGCAATCATTAAACTAGTTAATGTTGCTTATACAAACCTTTCTTCTACAGGCACACGGTCTAGCGCCGTAGACCGCTAGCAAACTTAAATCCAAAGTCAAGTTTAATGTTTTTGCAAACCGATTTCTCAATGTGTAATTTCAACTACCAAAACTTTCAAGAGGCGGAAAAAAATAAAAAATAAACAAAAAGCCAAATGTTTGTCACGATCGCAGCCCAAGATCAAGGATAAGGAACTTAAAACATTTGCCTTCGCTTATTGTGCCGTGCTCGCAGCTCTGATTTGGTACTATTCGAGAGTTGCACCAAAGGGTAATGACGGGAGGTGGTGGCTAACCAGATCCGGGCGACGTTCGCAATAAGCGCCTCCCACAGCGAGCAGCCGCGGAGCGTTTATATACATGTGCGGGCAAGATCCACGATTGCAGCACTCTGGCGCAGCGGTTCTGAGAGAAGAGGTCTTGCAGCAACAACAACAAAAAAAAACAAGAAACTTTGTGCTATCAAAAATAGGTTAGCATTGGATCGATTCTGGAATTGCACGCTTCTCCTCCCGATCGCGCCTTTCAAAAACACCAGTCGTGGCTAAATAAATTACTTGGCGCACCCAAGGATCCTGTCCGGTTCTCCATGAGAGAGCTATTGCAGCCGAAATCCTCCGAAAAAGACATGTCTGCAACAATTTTGTCCGCTTTCTACGACATCGACATGCTGTACAAGGTAATTGTCTCTTGGTCTTTCGAAGTAATCTTACGTTGTGCAGATGTGCAAACTTGTTTTTATTCTTTGAAGCTCGCTAGCAACTTTTAATAAGTTAGCCTTTCTGTTGGTAACTAGGTTAGTACATTGCCACGCTGTCTCTCGACTTTTAAAAATAGAAAGGATATTGTTTTGGGAGTTATTAAACTTGCACTTTACCTTTATCAATGCTTCATTGTCCGATTTACTCACTTTGTTTTAATTTCTCAACAGCAGGAGAAGAGCCTTAACATAAATGCAATCCACCTAAATAGTATGCTGGACAAGAAAGCGGTGGGGGCTCCGGTAACAACATCTAGCACGTCCAACAACTGTTCTTACACGCCTGGCTTTTTCCGACGGAACTCGACTAGCAATGCGGACTCCTTGACCAACTGCAACAAGTACCCCGTGGGTTCTTACAGCAACCTTAAAGAGAGCATGACCAGCAGCGCCACAACTGCCATCATGAACAAGGAAAACAAGTTCCGTGACCGCGCATACAGCGACAACGGCGAGCGCAGCCAGCAGCTGCAGGTCTTGCAGCAGAAGCCGGGCTCGCAGATCAACTCCACCCGCTACAAGACCGAACTGTGCAGGCCGTTCGAGGAAAACGGCGCCTGCAAATACGGAGAGAAGTGCCAGTTTGCCCATGGGTATCACGAATTGCGGAGTTTGTCTCGCCACCCCAAGTACAAAACCGAGCCCTGCCGCACCTTCCACACGATTGGCTTCTGCCCTTACGGTCCCCGCTGTCATTTTATCCACAACGCTGACGAGCGCAGACCGGCACCTAGCAACGCCAACATGCAGGGAGAACCGAAAGCGGCTCGGGATCTGTGCGGCTTTGGTCAAAGGGAGAGCGTGCAGCAGCACGCCACATATAATCAAAGGGACAGACCAAAGCTGCACCATAGTCTCAGCTTCTCCGGTTTTTCAAGTCACCACGGACTCGAATCTCCCCTGCTCGAAAGCCCCACGTCGCGTACACCTCCACCCCCTTCCTCCAACTCCTCATGCTCATCCAACTTCTACGATGACGTCCTGTCACCCAACTCAATGTCGTGTGTGAACAGCGCCTTCTCTTTCCCCGGGCAGGACCTGAAAGCCTTTCTCACGCCCCTAGCCATTCATACCCAGAATGGCTACGGCGGTCAGTCCAATAGTGCCTACTACGGGAACCTCCAGACCAACGTCTGCCCCCCTTCTCCCCCGTACAACATGAGCCACTTGCAGTCCCTGCGCCGCCTGTCTGAGTCGCCGGTGTTCGACTCCCCACCGAGTCCGCCCGACTCCCTCTCAGACCGGGAGAGCTACGTGAGCGGGTCCCTCAGCTCTTCTGGGAGTCTCAGCGGCTCTGAATCGCCGAGTTTGGATGCTGGAAGGCGTTTGCCCATTTTCAGCAGGCTGTCGATCTCAGATGACTAACTACTACATGATATTACTTTATCTGCAATAGAGGTCGGGAAGCGTTTGAGATTCCAATAGTCGACGCTATCTTTTCTGTTCCCCCCACCCCCCTGACGACGTATCTGACGAGCAACAGCTAAAGCAACAATATCTGCTTAAAAAAACAAAAACTGCTGAGAGACAGAACCCATTCTTGACACGGCATTAGTTTTTTTCTTTTTTTTTTTTCTTTACGTAACCTTAGCTATATAAAAACTAGACACCACCAGAAGGCATTCCATCGGTGACTTTTGAGCTGCGATTAACGGCAATCTTTGGTCTATCAGGCAAACTACACCCAAGGAGCAAGATTCTGGACAACTTTTTTAAACAAAAAGACTAAGCGGTTTTTAAAACTCCTCCATCCTGCCAAGAATATGCCTTGACATGAGTTCAGTTTCAGAGTTGTGTGCGTTTATGTAAGCTTAAAAACTTCCATTCCATGACTAATCCGTTTCACAGCGCCCCACAGTGGTTCGTTTGGTTAGAGTAGTTTGATGCTTAGTTAAAAGCACTCGGGAGTTCGGTTTGTTTGGGAAATCACTGCTGATGGTTGAATATATATTTTTTTAGCTGTTTTGAGTGATTAAATAGCGGTTCGTTACTTGCTATGAACTATTTAACTTATTTATTATCTTGTGAAAAGTATAGGCTACATTGGTAATTTTTTTTTTGTGTCCATACTGTATTTATCGAGTATGATGAAGCAATAGATCTATATTCTTTTATTATGTTTAAATTATGATCGCCATTATTAATCTGCATAAAGTGGAGTGTATGTTCTTTTCACAGTAATATATATTTGTTTTTTGTAACTTCACTTGGTTATTTTATTGTAAATGAGTAAAAAAAAAAAAAATTCTTAATTTAAGAGATTGTATGTGATATTTATTTCATTAATTTTGTTTCCTTGTTTACGTTTATTAAAAGTTCTTTTTTTTTTTTTTTTTTTTTTGCGTGATTGCTGTTTGTTTGGAGGTCTCCTGTCGATGCTGTGGAAGGTGTTTTTGAGAATCCCTCTCTAGGTTTTTTTTCCGTAGAATGTAATACTGATATGGTGTACAGACCGTCCAAACATTAGCCTTAAGCTTTTTCTTCTTTTTTTTTTTTTTTTTTGTTTCTTAAAAGATCAGACTTCAGTGACAAAGAACCCCACGCAAATAAATTAACCAAAAAAGTATTTTTTTGCACGCGGTCACACTGTGATTCCAGCCACGTGCTAGAGAATGTAGCAGTCCCTTGCGCCCCAGTGTTAAACCAGTCTAGTGCCTGCCGGGGGGGGGGAGGGGGGGTCCACCATCTTACAATGCCTTAAGATTTATCCAAATAAAGTATTTTTTCCTAAATGTATATTTTTACACCATATGAATTGAATGTAGTGTTAGGTTTGAATTACATTTTATACCAGGTTGTTACCACTTTTGACTTAACCTGGAGCTGCAGCTGTTTTTTTTTTGGGGGGGGGGGGGGGGGGGGTTTGCAGCTGTATCTTTATTCCCCCATTCCTAGATGGTTTCTTTTTACTTTTTTGATTATTTTCAAGATTTAAAATGGTCTGAATCTTCCAAACTTGCTGGACGGGGGGAGTGGTTGAACAAGTTTTGTTTGTACATAGTAGGTACACGGGATGCGCACTATGTACTTTTTTGACTACTTTATCAGAAGTAAAGCTTTTTGAATGTAACTAAAAAAACGGACAAAAAGACAACAGGAGTTGTAATATAAATATTTTTTTGGGGAGTCAGTTCACTACAAATTGAGTGTGAGACTGTTAACTTTGTACTGTACATTTTTGTAGTTCTCCCAATAAAATCATTTTGGAAAATTGCTTTTCCAGTGTTTTCATTCATATGGGTATCAGAAGTTGGTGTAGCAAATCAGAACTTGGTCCTCCTGCAATCTTTTACTGATTTGGTAAACAAGGTCTGGATTATGGGTGGAGTTGACTAAAACACACATTTTTAGTCGTGATTGTGCAGTCAGGCTTGCCAGTCACACAACACTTTGGCTGATGCCTTGACTTCACTTCAGACTGCAGTCTGTCTTCACCTTCACCCCCACCCCCCACCCCTCACTGAAAGTCCCCAAAATCCCCTCTGAAAGTAATTTTAACAAAAAGTTGCCTAATATTAAAATACGTGTCACACACGTGTCCCAACAAGTTGTTTGTGTCCCAGGTGTCCCAGTGGTTCTCAAAAAGTAACCCACCCCACACACACACACACACACACGCACACGCACACGCACACACACAGGCACGCACGCACACACACACACACACACACACATACACACACGCGCACACACATACACACACACACACATACACACACACACACACACACACACACACACGCACACACACACACAGGCACGCACGCACACACACACACACACACACACACATACACACACACATACACACACACGCGCACACACATACACACACATACACACACACGCACGCACACACACATATACATACACACATATACACACGCACACACACACACACACGCACAAACGCAGGCATTCGCCTTGGGACAGAAGGAATCCAAAACTTCCTGCGGCCTTTGTCATGCCCCTGGGGCCCTTTTTCTGTGCCGAAGGAGCCGTTTGAGGCGTGAATGACCGCCAGTCCTGCTCCCCGGTCCTGCTCCCCTGCCCAGCTCCCCTGCCCTGCTCCCCGGCCTCTCCCATGCTGCATTCCAGAGGCCTACGAGCCCCTGCCTCGCACCCTGAGGGCAGGCCCTGCCACGGGGGGGGGGGGGTTCCTTATTTACCACAACGCCCTCATCCAGGGGCATACCCAGATCATTGCAAATCTCAATCCGTCGTGTGCTAGTATTTGCAGCAACAATACATGGTGAAATTTCACTCTTTAATTGGTCAGTGGGGGACCATGAGCGGCATGGCCATATAGATTCAGGATTAAAATGTATTAGGAAGACAACCGACCCAGGTAAATGGTTGCCACGGTATCCCATTATTTCAATAATAATACCAGGTGTTTACATGCCGGGAGTACACATCTTTTAGCACTTGTAATGTTTAATGTTTGAAGTTGCCGTTTCTTTGAAGGGGTGTGTCTCCCTCCCGACAAATCAATTCATTGTCAAATAAAGATGGCACGCCTCTTGCCTGGCGGGGCAGATTGTGGTCTGTGATTCTCTGCAGACGGTGTGAATTGGGCTGGCTCTGAAGCCCCGGGGCTGTTTCCTGGTCGTGCCACTCCCAGTGAACGCTGCCCGCCTCGGTGTTCCTGTAGGTGTGCTGCAGTAACCTCCAGGTCTTCAGGTAGAGAGATGTGTATCTTTCAGCCTTTCAGCTTACAATGGGCTGGTAGTGTCGATTCAATTGCCGCTCTCAAGTGTGTTGTTTCGACTACCATTTTCTCTCTGTCAAATCTATTCAGTTCAAGTTGCTTTATTGGCATGACAGAACATTACATTGCATTGCCAAGGCTTATATATATAATATAATCTATAAAACATCTCTCTCTCTCTCTCTCTCTCTCTCTCTCTCATTTGTTTGTTTGCTCTGTGTTTGTATTTCATATAAGTTTTGCCGCCCTGGGTCCATAAGTCCAGCCCAAAATGGCTGGCAGCTGCATTTTCTCATGCAGAACACAGCATTCAGCCGATCTAGATGGATTTGGTGCATTGATCAGGGGCTACTATTTATTTGACCTTTTGGTCCTTGGTAATACACAAAACCACTATTACCAGAGATACTTTGATTAAGTATCTCTGCCAATACCCAATGTCTGAGAGGGTTTATCTTGGATTTGCCACATTAGGGGCGACATGGCTCAGGCAGTAAGAGCAGTCGTCTGGCAGTCGGAGGGTTGCCGGTTCGATCCCCGCCCGGGCTGTGTCGAAGTGTCCCTGAGCAAGACACCTAACCCCCGAATGCTCCTGACGAGCTGGTCGGCACCTTGCGTGGCAGCCAATCGCCGTCGGTGTGTGAGTGTGTGTATGAATGGGTGAATGAGAAGCATCAATTGTACAGCGCTTTGGATAAAGGCTCTATATTAATGCCAACCATTTCCTCAAACATTGTCTCTTGATGTGGCCTACTCTTCACTGTTCTTCCTTGACTGTATGGGGCGGCCTGTAGCGTAGTGGTTAAGGTAAATGACTGGGACACACAAGGTAGGTGGTTCTAATCCAGGTAGGTGGTGTAGCCACAATAAGATCTGCACAGCCGTTGGGCCCTTGAGCGAGGCCCTTAACCCTGCATCGCTCCAGGGGAGGATTGTCTCCTGCTTAGTCTAATCAACTGTACGTCGCTCTGGATTAGAGCGTCTGCCAAATGCCAATAATGTATAATGTTCCTATTCACCGGACAGTCCAACAAGAAAGCAGTTTAGTGGCCCAGGAGCCTTAGTTCAAATAAAGGAAGAACGTTTCCAGCAAAAGTTAGGTTCAACGGGTACACACAAAGGGCAGGCTATGGGTATTTAAGAGACCCTGGCAGAGTTTGCTTCTGAAAGGCCCTTGAATAACAATCTGCTCTTTGAATGGTCTGTTCTATTAGGTTATCAGGGCCCGTAAAGGCATTAAGAAAATAAAGCTGGAGAGGTAATGTAGCGCGGTGAGTTCACGTTGAGATAAGGTGGGCTGATAGCGTTTCGCAAATATTTACAATGTCTTCAGGATTTCAAAATGAAGTGTTTATCAGGAGGACCTGCTAGCCTCGCAGCGTGCCTTTCCTGTGCCAAGGTGGCCTCGTCTACCTGTGTGTGTGTGTGTGTGTGTGTGCGTGTGTGTGTGTGTGTGCTCCTGAGATGCCTATTGGTTAATGGGTCAAGGTTTTACAATGACAGGAAATACTCTGAGTTCTGATTACGGACTGACAGGAAGAGCGCAGTTCCCCACCACCGCCCATTTCCACCTCTTTTCTCCTCTTGTTTTGGTCATTTCCCCCCCCCCCCCCCCCCCACTTCTTTTTTACTTCCAGAAGTTGCTTTTCTGTTGGTAATGACGGTGGAGCTGCTCTTCATGGCTAGCTGGACATTGTTGTAAACATGTTTTCACCGTTAATAAGCTGTAAATATTACAGGCTGGGTATTTCGTGTTTGGTTTGACTTGTTTGAAGTACTGTTCTGGGATCCGCCGGTACGTTCCCCCCCTGCTCCTGTGTGGCCCAGGCAGGGGACTGCAGTGCCCAGAGTGTGTGCTGCATCGGTCTGGGGTTAGGCACCTGGGGCGTTCGCGGCTGTTCTGCGCTGTTTGCCCCTCCGTCCGCCTTGTCATAAGTGTTTATAGTGCGTGCGCGAGGTCAGTGTTTACCCGCCGCTGGCCGCCGGTCGTTCAGAATGCGGGGCGAGCCAAAACTCGGGGTTAATCAGTAACCGCCGCCAGGAGACAGCCCCCCCCCCCCCCCCCCCGTGTTCACGCGCTCAGCTTCACGCGTATCAGACTTTGCCCTCAGCCTCAACACTCCCCCCCCGTCCCCCTCTCCCCGTCCCAAAAAAAGGCTGAAACGGGTAAACCAGCGGTAGAATATGCAGTGGAAGCCCACCCCTGGATAGATTAGGGCCCCTGTCCGTGGCCTCTGTGTCCCTTTTCCACTTGGTTTATGTCCATTAATAGGGACTCGTTTCCTCTCGAGGAGCCGGAATGGAGTCCAAGAATCTACAACACAATGCTCTGAGTCATGCTTCCTCCCCGTTCCCAGACCGCCCGTCAGCGGCCCGGATCGAGCGTTTGCGAGTCCAGGGCTGCAGCGCAGAGCGGATATCCAGCGTGAAGATTCCTCTTCTGCTGGTGTGTCTCCACTTTGACCCATCAGCCCAGTCAATTAAACAAATGGCCTTTTTTTCCGATTGTCGCCGTAGTGCTGCGGCAACGGGTAATCTTTCGCGCGGTTCTGAGGTCTTGTGAGAACATCACGTGGCGTCAGAGTCGCGGTGCGCACGTAGGCAGCACTGACCATCTGGTGACATTATGTTCTGGAGGGGGGGGGGCGGGGGGTTCTGCTCACTCGTTTATAGCGGTCGGTCCGGAGTGGACCGCTGGCGTGTGTGATGGACGTAAACCTTCCTGCTGCTTACCCGCTTGAGAGGGGCTTCCCTGAGCGGAGAGAGGAAGAGCATCCACCCTCGTCTTCCTCGCGTTCCCCGTTCATTCACACCTTCGGCGGCTGGAGTGCACACTCACTTCCTGCTTCCTTCCGGGGGGTGGGGTCTCCTGTACAGAATCAAAATATGCTAGAATGTTAAAAAAAAAAAAAAAAAAAAAGGAAATTGAGATAACTTAATATGTTATACGCAAATATAACAATGACTACTGCTTATTAATGAGTTTTCGCATAATATCCTTTAGCAATATTTAACAGCATATTCTTTAACATTGCTTTGAAATATATTTTCAATTATATTATCCAAAGCATGTACCTCACATGTACATTGTGTAGCAGTGTGTATTGTTTTAGAAATGCTTGCACCGTGTGTTCCGTTTTCGTAAGTTTGGGCGGTGTGTTCTGTTTTGGAAAGTTTGGGCAATGGTGGGTGGCGGGCTCGACTGTGTGTTGGGGTGTGTAGTCTGTGTGTAGTCTGTGTTGGGGTGTGTAGTCTGTGGGTTGGGGTGTGTAGTCTGTGCGTTGGGGTGTGTAGTCTGTGTAGTCTGGGTTGGGGTGTGTAGTCTGTGGGTTGGGGTGTGTAGTCTGTGTGTAGTCTGTGGGTTGGGGTGTGTAGTCTGTGTGTTTGGGTGTGTAGTCTGTGTGTTGGGGTGTATAGGCTGGGTTGGGGTGTGTAGTCTGTGTGTTTGGGTGTGTAGTCTGTGTGTTGGGGTGTATAGGCTGGTTTGGGTGTGTAGTCTGTGGGTTAGGGTGCGTAGTCTGTGTGTTGGGGTGTATAGGCTGGTTTGGGGTGTGTAGTCTGTGGGTTAGGGTGCGTAGTCTGTGTGTTGGGGTGTATAGGCTGGGTTGGGGTGTGTAGTCTGTGTGTTTGGGTGTGTAGTCTGTCTTGGGGTGTATAGGCTGGGTTGGGGTGTGTAGTCTGTGTGTAGTCTGTGGGTTGGGATGCGTAGTCTGTGTGTAGTCTGTGGTTTGGGGTGTGTAGTCTGTGTGTAGTCTGTCTGTAGTCTGTGTGTAGTCTGTCTGTAGTCTGTGTGTTGGGGTGTGTAGTCTGTCTGTAGTCTGTGTGTAGTCTGTCTGTAGTTTGTCTGTAGTCTGTGTGTAGTCTGTGTGTAGTCTGTCTGTAGTCTGTCTGTAGTCTGTGTGTAGTCTGTCTGTAGTCTGTGTGTTGGGGTGTGTAGTCTGTCTGTAGTCTGTCTGTAGTCTGTCTGTAGTCTGTCTGTAGTCTGTGTGTAGTCTGTCTGTAGTCTGTGTGTAGTCTGTGTGTAGTCTGTGTGTTGGGGTGTGTAGTCTGTCTGTAGTCTGTCTGTAGTCTGTGTGTAGTCTGTCTGTAGTCTGTGTGTAGTCTGTGTGTTGGGGTGTGTAGTCTGTCTGTAGTCTGTCTGTAGTCTGTGTGTAGTCTGTCTGTAGTCTGTCTGTAGTCTGTGTGTAGTCTGTGTGTAGTCTGTCTGTAGTCTGTGTGTTGGGGTGTGTAGTCTGTCTGTAGTCTGTCTGTAGTCTGTGTGTAGTCTGTCTGTAGTCTGTGTGTAGTCTGTGTGTAGTCTGTCTGTAGTCTGTCTGTAGTCTGTGTGTAGTTTGTCTGTAGTCTGTCTGTAGTTTGTCTGTAGTATGTGTGTAGTCTGTCTGTAGTCTGTGTGTAGTCTGTCTGTAGTCTGTGTGTAGTCTGTGTGTTGGGGTGTGTAGTCTGTCTGTAGTCTGTCTGTAGTCTGTGTGTAGTCTGTCTGTAGTCTGTGTGTAGTCTGTGTGTTGGGGTGTGTAGTCTGTCTGTAGTCTGTCTGTAGTCTGTGTGTAGTCTGTCTGTAGTCTGTCTGTAGTCTGTGTGTAGTCTGTCTGTAGTCTGTGTGTTGGGGTGTGTAGTCTGTCTGTAGTCTGTCTGTAGTCTGTCTGTAGTCTGTGTGTAGTCTGTCTGTAGTCTGTGTGTAGTTTGTCTGTAGTCTGTCTGTAGTTTGTCTGTAGTCTGTGTGTAGTCTGTCTGTAGTCTGTGTGTAGTCTGTCTGTAGTCTGTGTGTAGTCTGTCTGTAGTCTGTGTGAAACCCCCCCGCACTCACGGAGTCGCGCACAGCCGCGGCGGACCTCGCTGTGGGGTCAAAGGTCGCCGTGCGTTTATTGAGCCCGTGCTGTAAAGGCAGATACAGACGCACAATAAAATAAAATACCATCAGACGCTGAGAGGCGGGAGCGGGCTGCTGAGCGCTTCGCGGCCGTTTGTAGGCTGATGGCTGCGATAAGGGCCTTTTATTGGGCGGGGGAGGGAACGACTCAAAGCAGGCTGATTCATGCCCTAGTAGATTATTTTCCAGGCGTACAGGCTGAAATATGGACTCAAAGGTTCGTATACGGAAATGGAATATGCTGAAAAACAATGGTAAATATGTGATAACGTAATGAATGAAAAGTCCTCTACAAGGTTGTTTTTGAAGTTAAAATAACTGTGGAAGATTCCCAAAAAATATTAGGTAATACGTACAGTTTCAAGATACTGTTAGTCTGCAACATGGGTATTGTTCACGGTCGTGTGTTGTTTATTAACAAGCATGGTCACCAAATGGTCACAAATGGTCACCCCTTTTCCTGCCATCAGTTCTGGAGGGGGCTTTTTTTTTGGTTTTGTTTTGTTCTTTTTCTTTTTTTATTTGAATGGCTTTGCCACATTGTCGCAGCAGTGCCCAGGGGACCAGTCCTTCCTATGAAGCAGGAAGTATCCCAGCATTCCTCAGTGCTGAGTCAGAGCAGGCCCGTAAGGTAGTGGGGGGGGAAGTGCTCTGTCACTCACTCCTGAATGTGCTATTGTTTAGAGGCAGAAAACCGTGACGTGTGACACGCACTGAAATGTTTTCATGCGGTGCCGTGGAAGTTAGAATCCAGGAATTTGGCTTGTGAGACTGCAATGTAAACAGACGTCCACACATTACTCCGAAATTTTGGACCACACTGTAACCTATGAGCCTATTATTAGAAAAAAGAAATTGGGGGGGGGGGGGGGGGGGGTCAAAGGGAACCTTGACCAAGATGTGAGGAAGGGGACCGGGGGTGGTTGTGTAGTCTTGTGTGGGTGGTGTGCTTAAGCACATGATATATTTCATGATTTTCAAACAAAGGCAATGTTCTCCTGGGGTGGAGAGGAAATGAGTGTTTGTGCACCTTAATACGCCTCTCTCTCCCTCTCCCTCTCCCTCTCCCTCTCCCTCTCCCCCTCTCTCCCTCTCTCCCTCTCTCTCTCCCTCTCTCCCTCTCTCTCTCTCTCTCTCTCTCTCAAATATTGGTTTCATCATATTTG
>NW_026890448.1:40361-80361 GCF_963514075.1 Conger conger
TATTGGCCCATTTCCTGTTCATTTCAGTCTAAAAATCTTGACAAAGTACAGGCTCAGTGAGGGAGAGGGGAGAGAGGGAGAGAGGTAGAGGAGAGGGAGAGAGGGGAGAGAGGCAGAGGAGAGGGAGAGGGGGGAGAGGGAGAGACACAGAGGGAGAGGGAGAGAGGGGAGAGAGAGAGAGAGAGAGAGAGAGCGAGCGAGAGAGAGCGAGAGAGAGCGAGAGAGAGCGAGAGAGAGAGCGAGAGAGAGCGAGGAGAGAGGGAGAGAGGGGGAGAGGGAGAGAGGCAGGGCGAGAGGGGGAGAGAGAGAGAGAGAGAGAGAGAGGGAGAGGGAGAGGGAGAGGGAGGGAAGAGAGGGGAGAGAGAGGGGAGAGGAGAGGGAGGAGGGGGGATGAGGGAGAGGGAGAGAGAGAGAGAGAGGGAGAGGGAGAGGGAGAGGGAGAGGGAGAGGGAGAGAGGGGGGGAGAGGGAGAGGGAGAGAGGGGGGAGAGGGAGAGAGAGAGAGGGGGGAGAGGGAGAGAGAGAGAGAGAGGGAGAGGGAGAGAGGGAGAGGAGAGGGAGCAGCCTCTGCCCTCCAAAGTGCTGCTCGCTCTGGTGCCTTCACCTCTCAAGTGTCTCACTGCACACAAGAGGCTGTCAGGAGAGGTGCCTTTAAATAAACCACTATCTCTGTCCTGCACAGGCCCTGCACTTGAGTGTGTGTGTGCGTGTGTTATCACACACAGATGCACTCACAGACACACGCACAGAGCAGTACGCCTTGCAAGCGCGCACAAGTAAAGGTGTGTGTTTTTCTTGCCGTTTGTGGTTTGTGGGGACTGGCCTGTCCTCGTTTCCTTTGTGCTGTGCAGCCAAAGCAGAGTGTCTGAAAAACAAACAGGCAGCTGAAGTTTTGTTCCTCTGTGGGCCCAGTTCTAAAACCCCTTACACCCCCCCCCAACCCCCCCCACCCCTCAGTGTCCTTTTCACCAAGCTGCCTCACAGAGCAGGTATGAGCCTGGACCCAGTCTCGCCCCCCCGCTCTGAGAAGGGCACAGAAGCCCAGCCTGTCCCACTCTGAGCCCCCCGCTGTGTCCTAGGCTCTCCCCGGGAAGTGGGGAAATGCAAACTTTCCTCATTCTGTGGTGCTTAGTGCCGTCTACTGGGCCACCTTCTGACACAAACACACAACACAGAAAACACCCAAACACACACACACACACAAAACACACACAGACACACACACACAAACACACACTACACAGAAAACACCCATATACACACAAACACACACAGACATAACACAAAAAATACCCACGCATATACAAGCTCACAAACACACCTTCCCTCTCTCGTATACATAAACATACACAAGAGCGTACAAACACGCATCCCACACACGGACACACACATCCTCTTTCATAAATGCACAAATGCACTCACCATGCATAAACACATATTAACACAACTCCCATGTGCAACATAAGCACGCACTCTGCGCACAAATGCGTCCACACAAGCTTGCTATCTCGCACACACAAACACACATAAGCATGGCCTCAGCATGCCAGTGGTGGTTTTTAATCACTTTTTTACCGTGACTTCTAGACTGGCCAAACGAGACATTCAACACCTAAAAAATGCAGGGGAAAGCCATTTGGCTGAGCCAGAGGTGTGTGTATATACTTCTCGCTTTTGCTGACCGCAAGCGTACAGGAAATTGGGAAATAAAACCGTATTCTGAAGTTCACAAGGAATCCACCTTTTTCCCCATTCTGAATTTTTTTGATGGAATAATGGACACACGTGGAGGCTGTTTTTCAGGAGTCTCTCAGGGGCTGAAATGTGTTACAGGTTCGAACATTTGAATTGGCTCCAGCACTTTTCTTGGGAACTTTGGTCTGGTTGCTTGTGAAGGTTTTAATACACAGACAACTTTTATAAGACATATTTGGCTTTTCCTTTTATAAGTCTTCTAAAGTTGAAATCGATTGATTCGACGTACAGGAAAATAAACTAAGAGTTTGATATTGGTTTTTGGAGGCGTCGATGGGGGGGGGAGACTGCAGGGGAAAGGTGTTTTTGTTGGACGCTCTGAGCGATAAGCTGTGTTCACGCTGTTGTGCTGACGAGGTGAGGCGTTTATGACAGGCGCTTCACCCGAGCCTCGCCGTTCCCTCAAGCCGCCCGGCGCCTTGTGCGTCAGCGCGCTCGCTGCAGAAGAGTAGGCCACGTGCTTTTTTTCGGTTTGGCGAACATAAACAGAAAAGAGAGGTGTGTGTCCCGCCCCTCTTCACACGGGCCGCGACGCCGCCCCGCTGTAAATGGGTCAAAGGCGCGCGGTGCGTCGGTGAGTCACCGCTCTGACGTCCGTTTCAGACACACGCTAAAACGCTGGAGGCCTTGCCCCGGCCCTGCGGCGGCTGCTGTTCAACCCGCCGAGCGGGCCGAGACACAGGCGCTCCTGTCCCCGCCGTAAACTTCCCGTCAGCGTGGAAAGCGCGCACACGGCAAGCTGCCTTTAGTTTACCTCCGAGTGGCGGTCGCCCTTGTAGAACCGTGTGTGTGTGTGTGTGTGTGTGTGTGTGTGTGTGCGGCTGCGTGACGGGGCTGTCGGACCAGTTTCACGGTGAAGGGAGGGCAAGGGTGACTCAGTGGCCTGCAGGAGCGAAGTTCATCGGTTTTGTTTGCGCAAGTCTTCACCCGGCTCGTCTGTCACTGCTGACAAATATAGGTGACACATTTCATAACTGGCTTAGTGATACGGGTTCTGTCACTGAGGGTGACTGTGCGCTGCTCGGAGACAAATCTATCATACACATACTCCAGCTCACTCTTTCTCTCTCTCATAAGCACGCACACACGCACAAACACACACACACACACGCACACATGCACACACGCACACATGCACAAACACACACACACATGCACAAACACACACACACATGCACAAACACACACACACACACACACACACACACGCACATGCACACACACACACACACACGCACACATGCACAAACACACACACACACACGCACATACACGCACACATGCACAAACACACACATACACGCACACATGCACAAACACACACACACACACACACACACATGCACAAACACACACACACACACACACACACACACACTTACACTTACACACATCCGGCCCCCCAAACCTGCAGCCTGTAGATCCTGGGCAGAGAGCCCCAACGCTGGGCAGGAAATGAAGATGACAAACAAGGAAACTTGGGAGATTTCTCTCCCTGATAGCTCGCGCGCCGGGCTTTGAGTAAATGTTTTCATTACTGTACATTACCTGGCTGTCCGGCTTAAGCACAGCAGTTCAGTACGCTTCCATTTTAAGCCTTCCTTGCAGTTTTTAAACCTCCACAAGACGAGCGTTGGATAAACTGTTCGGAGTTTTACTCCGATATAAAATATATGCACCGATTTATTACGAGTGAGTGTTTTTGCTGGTTTTGAGTCAACATCAATTCTTGTCAAATCTCTCGGGTTATATAGTCATATTCATGGAGTGGCTTCCATCCCGTTGAGTTTACAGGATTTTTTTAATCTTCTGGAGGAGGGAAAAACAAACTGGCCATGTTGAAAAGGCCGTGTGTGGGAAACACACGCCCCGTGTTTTGAGAGCTGCACGCACAGTTTAATGAGCTGGGCTCGGAGTCCGCCTTCTGCCAGCTCCTGAATCGGACCGAATCTCAAAATGAGCTGCTGCAAAACCGGCAAACCGAGTACACTGTGGACAGGATGGGGCAGAAAGTATGTAGTATGCACAGCCTATATTAGAGTACTGTGAAGTATGTACTATATACTGTCTAATAGCATGGTGTGTTAGGAGGTAATTTCTCGGATGGCCTTCCCGTTGGCTGTGTTAGGATGTGATGTCTGATTGGTGGAGAAGGAGGTCACCTGAAAGTGTGTGTGACTGTCGCAGGTGTCCAGCGGTGCCCTCTGACGGAAGTGGTTCTCAGCTCTCCCTCGTTGTCTTCTGTTTGACGTTTTAAAAGGGCTGTGTTTTCCGTCACGGACCATGAAACGCTGCACCGTTGCCCCGGAGACCAGAACACAATGGTTACCTGGTTACCTGGCCAGCACGGTGACTGCGTTCTCCAAATCACAGCGTGGACCTGAGATTACCTGGAGGGGGAAACGCGGGGAACTCGTGACGGTGACCTACTTTCCCTGTTCTGCAGGTGAGACGCAGTTCAGCTGCTGGGTGTGTTTTGTGTTTGTATTATGCCATATGTGTGGTCCCTTAGGCACTCACTGTAATCCCTTACACAATCAAAATGCACTGCCGTATAATAAGACTATTCTGGAATACATTGAATAATACCCTCAAATACATGGCCAGTATAAGTCCCTGTAAATCTCCCAATACAAATGTCAATATATTGTTGAGATTATGTGTGATATAGTGAAGTAATATATACACTATACACTTTGGCAATATTTCAATCAACAGTTTATTTCACAGTCAAGTCAGTGTTAAGTACCGATGAATACCTTCATACTGCAGCCTTCGAACCAACAAATACCGAATACCTTACCATGCCCTTATAGACCTACCCTTAGGCTTGATAAACAGAGCCCTGGTTTCCCACGAAACAGACCGGTACAGTACCGTGGCAATCCCAGTACTGACACACACAGAGCCGCTATATGTCCAACGCTAACGGTGCCTCTGTACCCCAGTACCAAGGGACCCCTGAGCAAATTACACTTCATCCAACTCCCCCCCCGCCCTTTCACTTAGAGAGAAACTCTCCTCTTCCTTCTCAGTGTCTGCATTCAAACGTCTCCGCCATCTCGTAAATCAAAGTGTGTTTGTACATCCGTCCAAACCACCGGGTTCTGCATTTACATTCTCAAATACTGTACATTCCAACTGCCGGAGAGAAAAAACAACTTTGCGCCGGCCCCGAAATTACTGTAAATGTTCCGTGTAACTTTGTGAGGTAGGCAGGTACGCGGGCGGCGTTTTAGTGTTGGCTTTGCTCACAGCACGCGGGGATCCGCTCTGCCCAAAACCACAGAGGAAGAACTCAAATCTTTATACGGTGCTGTCGCTCTCGTTCGCTCTCCGTCAGTCACATGGTCTCGTACCCAGGACTCTGACCTCCATTGACCCCCCCCGACCCCCCACCACGAACCCCTCCGGTAGCCCCAGGGTTGAGTCCCGTCTGACAGCTGACTGAAAGGCCTGGGTGAGTTCCATGTGCTTCAAGGTCTGGGGGTTGTGGGGCAAGGGTGTGGCAAAAAATGCGGCATCACATGTATATTACACTCTGAGCTGAACACCCTAACTCCCACCCCTCTCCCCCCTCTCCCCACTCCCCACTCAGCAATCCCCCCCATCCCCCCCATCCCCTTCCGCAATGAGTCCCCAGTTACACGCGAGCCGGGGTTTAAGAAAAAAACCTCAAACTCTGTAAACGTCATACCCCCCCCCTCCCGCCCCGCCCTACCCACCATCATCATAACATGACTCTACACAAACCGTATTCTCAATGAGCCCCGATGGTATCTCAGAGTCCGATAAGCTCGGCCCTTTTCATTTTTCACGTTGTAAACAATGCGCGTCTGGGACCGACCGCCGCTCCGCGTCCAGCGGACGGCGGTTTGTGTCGTTCCTCCTCCTGAACGGAACCCTTTTCCTTCGGCCCGCCGGGCTGCAGAGCCGGCGATTGTTCGCCCGTCTTATTTTGGTTTCGCGGCGGCTTCGGGAAGGGAAGCCGGGAGAGACGGCGCTTTGTTTGCGCCGGAGAGAGCGAGGGACCTGCCAGAGCGGCCTATCCTGTTTACTCTCCGTGTGGCTCGGGGGTCCCTGGGGGGGGAGGGGGAGGAGGGGGGGAACCCCAAACGCTCTTCCCTCACTCCCGTGTGGCTCAGCGTCCCTGGACGAGGGGGGGGGAACCCCACAAACGCTCTTCCCTCGCTCTGGGGAGAGTGTCCGGGAAGCACACCGATTGTTCTCCCCTCCGTGAAGATAAGCAGAACAGACACATGTTGTCACCGTTGTAGTTTTCTCTCCGAAAGCTGGTTCATCTGACAAACCACACCCAGAGCCGAGGACGCCGTGTGGTAGACGGGTTTTGTTTGTTTGTTTGTTTGTTTCAGTTTCTCCTTTGTTTTGTTTTTGTTTTTTCTAACTGAGAGGCGTGTGGGTTTCTGTCTCCGCCTTGTCTGTGTTTTGAACTGGTTTTCAGAATTTACTTCTTTGTTTCTGTTTTGGTTTTGTTTGTCATTTATTTGAAATGTCCAGGTCTGTCCGGGCCCCTGCCTTAGTCTTAGGTGCAGGGACTCCAGAGGGAAACTTAAGAGGGAAAAGCCAGCCGTGAGTTACCGTATAAGTGCTCGTCTTTAAAAACCCCACCTGTGATGACCTTATGACCTTATGACCTTATGACCTTATTATGGCCGGGTGTCCTCTCCAAACCCGGTGCCTGTTCCTCATGTGCCTCCTCGCTGCAGGACCTGTGAGCTCTGGCCGGGGTCTCTCAGCCGTATCTTTGTTCAGGAGGCAAGGCCCTGGAACCTGTCAACTGAGCACACAGGATGATATAAGCGATTTCCTGCTCACATGCTTAATCTGTTTGCTCTGCTGTGAAGCGCTCGCTAAGCCGTGGAACAAAGAGGCGCGCGTCTCCGCGGCCCGGCTTGCCGTGTTCCGCCGCGTCGGGCGCAAACGCCGCCTGGCCCGGAAATGTCAAACGCGCCCCACGCGCCGGGCCTCAACTGCACCTGGGAAGCGTCTGCAGCGTCCGCAAAGTACAGTAGACGCGTGTTTTCAGCGTTGCCGCGTTCGTCTGAGGTCGTCTGATGGCGAGCGACTCTGGCGCTGACCTCTGACCCCGTGCCCCCGCCTGGAGAGCGGGGTTAGTGGGTTCGCCGCGGACGATGGACGGGGGGACAGCGAAGGAATTCCCCCCGAGGACGACACCTGACGCCCTCGCTCTCGCACTCCTGCGTGTCGGGATGCTCTGTTTGTTTGACTTTCTTCCTCTCGGCGGAGGACATGTAGACAAATATCTGTAGTAGTAACAGCTACAGTAACATGCGTAGCGTATAAGCAGGTACAGTCGTAACAGCTGCAGTAACACGGGTAGCATACAAGCAGGTACAGTCGTAGCAGCTGCAGTAGCATGGGTAGCATACAAGCAGGTACAGTCGTAACAGCTGCAGTAGCACGGGTAGCATACAAGCAGGTACAGTCGTAACAGCTGCAGTAGCACGGGTAGCGTATAAGCAGGTACAGTCGTAACAGCTGCAGTAGCACGGGTAGCATACAAGCAGGTACAGTCGTAACGGCTACAGTAACATGGGTAGCGTATAAGCAGGTACAGTCGTAACAGCTGCAGTAACACGGGTAGCGTATAAGCAGGTACAGTCGTAACAGCTGCAGTAGCACGGGTAGCATACAAGCAGGTACAGTCGTAACAGCTGCAGTAGCACGGGTAGTGTACAGGGAAGCAGGTTAATCTCGGGCTCCTCAGTTTGCTCTGCACCCAAGCTGCTGCTGGCAGCTATGGGCCCGACATGCCCCTACAGCTCCCCAGCGTGAACGGCTCCTCACCGGTCCGGCGGTGGGAACGCCATGCCTCACTCTCCACGCCTCTCACCTGCCTACGCTTCACCTGTCAGTCTCCCGTAAATCTCCCGTGACACGTCAACCGTCGGGGGAGAACATCCAGATCTTTTCAGCACGGGGCCTTGCTGAAGCTTGTTATCCGTGCCGGATGGGTCTTGTGAAAGTCACTTCAGGGTGCAGAAAATATTAACACCTACATGGCAGTGGGGAGAGAAAACCTGGCGATACGGTCTGGGGAAGGCAAACTGCCGAATAGCAGAGGTTGACATTTGACATGAAGTGACAGGAATTTCCTTCTTGGGAGTAAACAAGGCTTCACTGTACGTAGCTTAGCAAGAAGGCCAGGGTGATGGCTGTTTCACACTCTGTAACGTTGACCTGGATGTGTGTGTGTGTGTGTGTGTGTGTGTGTGTGTGTGTGTGTGTGTGTATGTGTGTGTGTGTGGTGTGTGTGTGTGTGTGTGTGTGTGTGTGTGTGTGTGTGTGTGAGTTTGAGTGAGTGAGTGAGTGAGTATGCACTTTGTGTGTGTGTGTGTGTGTGTGTGTGTGTATAGGTGAGTGTGTGTGTGTGTAGGTGAGTGTGTGCTTGTATCTCTATTTATTTTCCACCCCCAGCTCGAACCTTTTCTTGGCTTTCCTCTGGCTCTGTCGTACTCTCTCATCTTGCACGGAGACCTGAATCTTGCTGGAGGAAGCACCTAATGGTTTTAACTTCAGAACTGAGACCCACAAATCCCCCAGGGCTTCCCAACAGGAAATTAAAGTCGTTAAGGACTCGAGCTGAACGGCCATTTAGCTTAGAAAGAAGAATACATCTGCTTATCAAATTACCTCATTTAAATTTCAGGTCAGTCCTAGCATCCTTTCCAACCCACCCCTAGAGAACTTGCTGAGTCAGAACCAGAACTATGGGTTTGAAGAAATAACATGACTGGTGTTATTGGAACATTTCTTGGGTTATTGTTGTGTTAAACTGGAAAAGGAATGACCCCATAGGTGGTACAGTGTTTATGCATTTATGTATTTAGTTTTACATTTTTGATCTAGCTTTGTTTGAAAATGTGATTCCTTGCATCTTTTTCTTCGGAGACGATGTTTTGAGTCGTCTAGGCGCACCCGAAGCATGAAAAAGCGATCGCTGCATCCTGTTTATGCCTTGTTCAAAACAGAACCCCCCCCCCCCACCCTCCCCAATGAAACCAAAAGCACAGAGCAGCCCAAAAGCAGAACTGCGGTGAGGGCCGTCTCCGGTGTTGTTCGCTCCGGAGCGAGTCCTGATCGCGCCGACGTCAGACCGTTTTTGATCGTGTGCGCGTGCGATGTGCGCGCTGCGCGTCGTGCTTTCGGGTCGGGAAACTCTGGGTTCTTTTTAACCCTTTGAGTGCTGACTCATACCTGGGCACTTGTCGGGGGAGATGCGGGTCCCACACGCAGTCTCGGGTCTCGCCGAAACTCCTCGATGAGGCGGGCCTGCGCCACGCTTCCCGGAAACGGCTGTTTTTTGCGCTCGCCCCCGAAAACCCTGCGTCCTCTCCGTGGGCAGAACCCCGCCTCGGGCAGAACCCTGCCTCGGGCCTGGGCGAGGAAACTGCAGAGGAGGGAGGCGAAAGCTTCAGGGCCTTTTTCAAAACAGGGCCCTTCTAAAGCGGGTTAATCTGCCCCTCCTCGGAGCAGAAATCAATCGAAGCTTCTCGCCCTGAGGCTGTGGGTGATACCCCACGTATTCGTGTTATGGAACAGAAGCTATGAGTCCAAAACAAAAAAAGAATCTGTACCTGCAAGATTTTCCATGTGTTGTTTTTTGTTCAGTTGCTGGAAATGACTTGTAGAAAAATAATGATCTTACCCCAGGTGGAGCTGGAACTGGACTCACCCTCCAAGCGAGCGGTTAAGAAGGAAAGAAAAAAAGTGTTCAAAGTCTAGATTTGCCGTGTTCACAGTTGGAGAGTGTGTGTTCACGGACTGCATTGCAGTGTGTGTGTGTGTGTGTGTGTGTGTGTGTGTGTGTGTGTGTGTGTGTGGAAGGGACCTCCAGATGTGGATAGATGTGGACAGTATTTGGGCTGTCTGTTAGCATTTCTGATTCTGGCAGGGAGGGTGTTGGGTAGGACAGTTGGACACGTGAGAATGCAGGAATCTCTGCTCCAGTCTTTAGATCACCTGTCTCTCTGGGTGGGCTCTGAGGGGGTGGGAGATTTGTTCTCTCTTACAGGCAAAAATAGAATGGCAAAACGTTAGCAAGTTGATGCTGGGCAACGGTGGCTAATCGTGGCTGAATCTGATTTCCTGGAGCCAATTAGAGAGCGAGTAAGTAGGTTAATGGACGTGATTGGGTCGCAGCCTGCGGATGTTCTGACAGAACCAGGACGGCGTACCGCCTGGGTCCTCAAACAGTCAGAGTGGGTCCTCAGAACCGAGACCAACCGGGCCGTACCGTGCGGGTCTACCGAGAGGCGCGATGACTTGCTCAAACTGCGGTGCGGTTAGCGGCACCTCGGAATGGGCGGGGGGGGGGGGGGGGGGGTACGCAGTCAGACAACCCCCCAAATCGACTCATTCTGGAAAGTCCTCAGAAAAACCTGATAACTGAGCTGTGAGGAACCGCACAGGCAGCCCAGACGAGGGAGGGTACATATGCTCACACCGTAGACCACTCACACACACACACTCACTCTCTCACACACACACACACACTCACACTCACACACACACACACACACGCACACACACACACACACACACACTCACACACACACACACACACACACACACACACTCTCACACTCACACACACACACACACACACACTCACACACACACACACACACACACACACACACACACACACACTCACACACTCACACACACACACACACACACACACACACACACACACACTGCCTCTCTCGGTGCACGTGTGTGTGAATGGCCTGTACCATAATTAGCTCACGGCTGTTTTTGCATAATGAGTCGTCGGCTGTTGTGAAACCTGCCGCTTGCTGACACACAGACCCTGGCATCGCCGCGGGCGACGTGAACAGGCGGATCCGGGGCTCGGCCCTCTCGAGCAGGCAGCGCACCGCTGCACAAACCTCTCTTCCCCCCCGGGGGTTACGTTCAGGAGCGAGAAGGGGAGGTGCGCTTAACATCGGGGGATTATACCCAGCGCACCCCACGCACTTACGCCGAAAGCGCTCTCCGCGCTCCGGTGCGCGGAGGCCCGTCGCCGGGGGTGACGGTGCCTTGGCCGCGTAGCGCCATGACTACAGGCCTTCTGGTGTGACTCACAGGACAGCCGCGCAGGTTGTGAAACCGCGGTGACTTTATTCGTCATTCGGCTGATTTTTTAAATTTTATTTAAATTTTATTTTTTTCTTCCCCCCTCCACCAGACTGTGGTTATATTTACAGGTTGAACTAACGATGTTGAGTGGAGACATGTTTTGAGGGAGTGGCTATACGGGTGACTAGCAACAATTTTGCTTAGCATTGACTCCCTCTTAATGTATAATTATTAACCAATTCAGAACCAAACTTGCTTGTCCATTGAAATTTTTCACTCAGGACAAATGACAGATGTTGATTGAATTCAGGGTCATCCTATTAATATTTATTTATTTATTTATTTATTTATTTATTTATTTATTTATTTATTTATTTATTTATTTATTTATTTATTTATTTATTTATTTAGCTAGTTAGCTACTTGTTAGTTAGTTTCATTTTTAGATCTGCAGGTTTCACAAGCCACCGGTATTGAAGAAAGAAGAGTTGGGTGGCTGACCCCTCCTGCTAAAGGGAAGGATAGAGAGACGGGTATATAATGGAGGTCAGAGAGACTGACAGGTATATAATGGAGGTCCAGGAGAGAGAGACAGGTATATACTGGAGGTCAGAGAGAGACGGGTATATACTGGAGGTCTGGGAGAGACGGGTATATAATGGAGGTCCAGGAGAGAGAGACGGGTATCTAATGGAGGTCCGAGAGACAGACAGGTATATAATGGAGGTCCAGTCTGGGATTAAGCCTGATTAGAACTGACGGGTGTGACACAGGAAGCTCGAGAGCTGCGCTGGAGAAGCAGGGGAAGGTGAGGCCCCGGCGGGAAAGAAAGGCAACATCTGCGGAAGCAGCCGAAAAAAAAAAAAGAAAAGAAAAGATGGAAGGACAAAGGATTAGAACGGGCAGGAGGAGCGGGGAGGGGGTCTAGGACAGGGGGAGGACTGACAGGCGGAGGAAAAGAAAGCGGTCCGGTTCAGAACAGAACAATGAAGAAGAAGTTTGAGAAGAAGTGAGAGAAGAGAGGAACATGGAGGCTCTGTGGATGATCAGGAAACAGAGGAGTGGGGGAGTCGGGGGGGGGGGGGGTAGGGGTGGTAAACCGTGGGTTAATGTGCTCAAACGAAAATCCTCTGAAGTAGAAATCGTGGGTTTTGGAAGCCAGAAATGAATATGTCGATGGAAGAGGTGAAGCCCTCTGCCCTGGAGCGTGCAGTGCAGCTCAGAGACGCTGGAGAGCAGAGCATGCTGGGAGATAAAAATACCCTGCGAGACAGGCGCACACACAAGATATACTATAAATACTTACATACAGACCAACAGACAGACTGGGAGTCCAGACAGCACAATTGTACAGATGCACACAAGACTATATTTCTCTGTCTCAGACAGATTCTCTCTCTCTCTCTCTCTCTCTTTCTTTCCTACACACTGATAGAAAGGCCCACACATGTGTACACACACACACACACACACACACACACACACACACACACACACACACACACACACACACACACACATATAAGCAATCACTTTCTCTCCACTTTGCCCACACACAAACATCCACACAAACAAGTTATTTTCTCTCTGTAGCACACAAGCATATACCAGCACTCTGTTTCTGTTTCGCACGCGTGCACACGCACTCAGACGGTGGTATGGGCATGGTTATGGCCGTGTCCTATTGCCTTACTTCCCCATGCAGCCCCCCCTATCAGCCCGACCCATGTCCCACTGATAACGGGCACGCACTTTCTTCAGCCGCCCATCGGGGGTCACGTGACTCCAAAGTTTCCAGGCCAGCTGATAAGGGCGTCTGGCACATAGTCTGTGACTCCACGACACAGCGAGAACCGAGGAAGAAAATTAAAATTGTGAAAGTTTGCAGAGAACATTTTCCTGTGTTGTACAGGTGCTTAGGTTCATAAGGGTCCATATTTATGAAGATCAGCTAGATCCTGGCTCAGCTTTCCCTTCCTTTTTGCAAAAGACAAGTTTTTAGAAACGTATTATTTCATCAAGTGCGGTCACAGGTCCAAGATGTCCTGTAACTTGCACATTAGTATACGTATTGGGTTTGAGACTGCTGTAGTACTCTTGCAGAACTGTCTCTATGCCAACCTCTGGATGGACAGAGGAAACCCTCTTCCAAGATTGACACTCTTATTCTGAGTTGCTCTATGATAGGCCCAACACACATGTCTGTGCCCTCAGAAAGCTGCTAAAGATATTTGAAAGGGTATACATTTTTAATTTCAAAGGAATGCTATAGGCCAGGGGGCCGCAGTGTCTGCATGTTTTTGGGGTTTCCTTTCAATCAGCTGTCAATGAAGGCCTTGAGAACAAGGTGTGTGGATTATTTAGCCAATCATCGACTTGAATGAACCACAGGTGCCGAGAACATCCCAAAAACCAGCAGACACTGCGGCGCCCCGGGACCGGAGTTTGACACCTGTGCTATAGGCTATGACCTCAGGCACACCCTGACTTGCAACTGCGGGCAATTAACAGTAGACAAACATTTCTATTTTCCTAGGATTTTGACTCTTCTATACATAGATGGATAGATAATTACGGTTATATAGTGCTTTTCTAGGCACTCGGAGTGCTTACAGTAATGAGGAGGGAAAACTCTGGGTGCTTTTTAACCCTCTGAGTGCTGACTCATATCAGGTCCCGGGGTTACGCACGGGGAGAGAGAGGGTGAGAACAGTGCTTCTGCCGATTGAATCATCAAATGATGAGGTGGCAGGTTGAGAAAGCCGGGGTTGGGAATTTAGCCAGGACACCAGGGAACCCCCTGCTCCTGCCGAAGAATGTCAAGGGATCTCTAATGAACACAGTGAGCCTATGTGTAATTAAATAAGGCAGGCCAACAAAAGGCATTGTTATCATTTGCTTGCAAGAGCGGGCCTCTCTCAACTGACTAAAATCATAAAGCCACCAGATACTCAACTCTTGAAAGTAGCGTCTTCCTACCATCAACACTAAAACCTCCCAGGTCGGTGCAGCTTTTGACAATTCACTCAAGAGGTGCGACAAAGAGCAATGTAATTGATGTTTGGAAGTGCCAGGCGCTTCAGTTATCGGAGTCTTACGTAGATTAGTTAAGACAAAAGAGAAGACGGAAAGAATGCAGAAGATGACCATGCTCTAGCTGACTGCACGGCCCTTTGGTGCCAGGGTAAAAGACGTACATTTATGATGACAGAAACAAGTCAGAACTTCTGCTTTAATTACACTCAGAGCCGCAGGTTGTCTTTGTTCCTTGTTTTGTCACCTGCTTTTAGTGTTTTTCCAAAACACTCCGAATTCCAGAATTCCCAAATTCCAAAGCCGAGTTAACTTTGACTGATGATTTAGTGATGTTGGATCTTGTTGCAGTGGGAATGTTGTTACCCAGGTTTAGTAGTATTTATCATATTAATCATGTAAATTCCTTTGACCTGCTTATTTTTTTATCATATATTGTAAGTTTCTCTGGAAAAGAGCTTATGCATGAATGTGTTGTATAGTACCGTGTCACAAAGTGTTCCCAAAAGATAGGAAACAACAGATGATGCATAGATAGGCGTATTAAATGTGGCTTAGAAATTGAGCTGTATCATCATTAGTAACACACACACACGCACATGTTCTGACAACCCACAGTCTTCAAAAGTCCCATACATACGAGCAATGGCCTGACTCAACAATTCCTCCAGCTCAACAGCTTTTAGGAAGCTTTGGGAAAGTTCCTTTATCGGGAGCTCGTCGAAAAACAAAACAGTATTTTTGAGATTTGGCAGAGGAAATGGAAAAGGTTCTGAGGGAACACTAGAAAGGCCATACAGGAAAGGGATATGCTGGAGGGAAGGGGGTTTAAGAGGGACCTGAATTTTAACAGGAAATTGCATCACATGAGACGATTTGCCTCGCTAATGCCAAATCAGCGAGATGGCTCAGGCGTTAAGAGCAGTTGTCTGACAGTCGGAGGGTTGCCGGTTCGATCCCCCGCCCGGGCTGTGTCGAAGTGTCCCTGAGCGAGACGCCTAACCCCCAAATGCTCCTGACGAGCTGGTCGGGGCCTTGCATGGCAGCCAATCGCCGTCGGTGTGTGAGTGTGCGTATGAATGGGTGAATGGAGAAGCATCGATTGTACAGCGCTTTGGATAAAGGCGCGATATAAATGCCAACCATTTACCATTTACCATTTACCATCATGTTATGGCCAATTCATGGCTTCTCATTGCGGCCCGTGTTGAGTTGTGGGTATGCGTGGGCCTGACGGGCTGAAGGGAACAGGCCAGCCCTGCACCGCTCAGAGACCACGTCTCCCGTTTCCTCCCTGCGGGAGAGGAGGAGGCGGAGCCTCCGCACCCCGCCAGACTGCAGAACCTCCGCACCCCGCCAGACTGCAGAACCTCCGCACCCCGCCAGACTGCAGAACCTCCGCACCCCGCCAGACTGCAGAACCTCCGCACCCCGCCAGACTGCAGAACCTCCGCACCCCGCCAGACTGCAGAACCTCCGCACCCCGCCAGACTGCAGAACCTCCGCACCCCGCCAGACTGCAGAACCTCCGCACCCCGCCAGACTGCAGAACCTCCGCACCCCGCCAGACTGCAGAACCTCCGCACCCCGCCAGACTGCAGAACCTCCGCACCCCGCCAGACTGCTCACTCCCCAGTGAGTGCGGCCCGTTGGCCGAGTTACAGGCAGTGCTGTGAAATGCCATAAAACGGTAAACGGGTCAGCGTTTGTATCGCGCCTTTATCCAAAGCGCCGCACGATTGACGCTTCTCGTTCACCCATCCAGACACACACTCAAACACCAGTGCCGTGCAAGGCACCGGCCAGCTCGCTCAGGGCCACGTGGACACAACCAGCTCTTACCCACCTGAGCTAATGTCACCTCTAAAAAAAACCAAAACAAAAAAAAAAACCCAGAGACATTCTCGGCAGTAACGTCACGCCGGGCGTCAGATCGACTCTTATGACCGAGGGACCCGTGCTGCAGGTTTCTGAGAGTATACAAATATGGAAAATATTAGCGTGTTTTCTTTGAAAAGAGAGCATTGCCCCTTCAAGGGAAAGGCGATGAAAAGTGGCTTCAGCGGAATCTGCCTGTGCACTCGTGCGCCCTCTGTACGTTTCGAGTGTGTAAGTAGCGTCTGCTTGGGCTGATGGGATGTTTCCATTGTCTGCCACTTCCTGTTTTTCACACACAACGCAGCTCCGCTGATTATGAGGCTTCGTCGGGTTTCCAGTCTGATCTCGGCCGGAGGAGAGGCCCCGGTGGAAATGAAATGTATAGCAATGTATTGAAAATATTTACATATTTCCATTCTTATCTGCTTTGGCTCTGGGTGGGACCCTAATGGTAACACAATATACTGCCATATATTGTGAATATGTGGTCGTTTTGGTATGTAGTGATAAATATATTTTCAAAGAAATATCATTTTTCAAATTAATATATTTCAAATAACTACTTGGTGATGATTAGTACACGGTATTTCTCCATATGTTGTGTTTCAATCAGGATGCTGTGTTCATATCACATGATAGAAATGTTGCTAAATACATGAAACGCCACACGCTAGCTTCCAGGGTGAAGCATATGACAGGCCTTTCACAGCTCTCACAGTGAGACAGACGAGAGAGAGGAACAAAGGAGCAAAAGCAGTTGAGAGAGAGAAAGAGAAAGAAGAGGAAATGGAGGAGATAAAGGAAATGGAGAAAGTTTGATGGACCGAAAGCTTTCTTCTCTACGGGCCCACCTCCCGATCACAGACGGGATTGGAGAAACACAAAAACCGAGCCGGGACGAGCTTCCTCAATTACGTCGTAAACGGGCCGTAATTTGCAGAAAATGTAAAGAGCGCTTGAGGCGAAGGGCTGGATGCCTCCTCGTGTGCCTGAGAACCCTGGTGATCCTTTCACACTTTAGTGCTCCTGGCGGCTTTCCGCAGGCTCGCTCGCTCAGGGGGCAGAGCGGAGAAGGTCACTAGCTGAGCCACTATCTCCTCCGCCCTGCTGCATCTCAGCTCTCACGATAAGAGAGGCACAGGCTAATTTTAGTAGGTGACTGAGCGCGGTTTCAGTTTTTTTCTCTGTTTTCTTTTTCCGTTTTAGTGCGCCAAGGACGTATGAGGTACTGGGAATTGCCGTCTGGGAACGGTAGTTCGCCGCAAAAAAGATACCTGTCAATTTCAACGCTGACGACACAAATTGAGATAAAAGACTAGACTAGCTGTAAGTCACTTTGAATAAAAAGCTTCAGCTAAATAACAAATTATTATGAAATTATGAATATTAGAAAAGGCGCGTGATTGAGTGTGGGAGCTCCAGGTCGTGTCTGAGAGCCGCCTGAGACGCGCGGCTGTGAACTCCCTCCGTTCGCGCCCTGCGAAGGCCATCGCCGCGCCCCCGCGCCGGCAGGAAGTGGGTTAAAGATTGACCGACCCTTTTGCTGAGCTAACCCGTAACCCCGTGAATGATTTACCGCCAAATATTATAAACCCCGTCGCGGGGTCGCCCGCCTCCGCCCTGGGGCGCCCGGCGGGGCCGCCGAGACGCTCGCGGGCACGCGGACGGCCCCCGGGCGATAAACCCCCCGACCCCGCTGACCTTCGCAGGCGGCTCGTTGATTTTAAACACCTTGTAGTTTTTACGAGGAGGAGCGGGCGGCAATGATTGCCAGCTGCTTCGAGGATAAAGCAAATAGTTACTCAGTGATTAAACTCGGTCCGCGCGCTCCGCGAAAAAAAAAACATCACGTACTGTACGCCGCCCCGTGTTTTAGTGTTGTTTACGGGCCCCGGGCCGTTTGGGTCTGAGGACATGCCTGTGCGTTGTGTCTGCTCAGGTCATTTCGAAAGGTCCTTGTGTAGAAGCAGCGACTGGGTAATTGTCCCAAGAGACCTCCTTTTACCGGTGCTCTTGGACAAAACACTCCGCAGAGAGGGAGGACACCTGGATGTGCTGCTTGAAGGGCGACCGTAAAACGAGAAAGAAAGAGGAATAGAGACAAAGAGGAAGAAATTGTGAGTCATTGGTACAAACGAGGAGTTTTCTGTTACGGTAAAGTTGCTCGCTGCCGCGTTTCAGATGACATTTCACAGAAAGGCCTAAAGGGCAGCAGCCGCGGGGGGAAATCTGGGGCAGAAATGCCGGGAATGCAAACATAACGCCATAACTCTGGGCTTCCCTGCCTGCTCCGCACGGAGAGGGCAAGCCCGTGTCAACAGCAGGTCAAAGGTCACAATAGCACAGAGGACAGGGCGAGAGTAATGACCTTGCTGCCCCCTGGGGCAACAGGCTGGGGTGCGGTGCAGACAGTGAGACAAGAACACCTCACCCCTGTGCAATGGGAATAATAATCAATAACTAATAATAAATAATTAATAATAACAGGATCATAGCCTGGCTGCGGCTCTGGGGAGTGCGATGGGGACCCCTCTTCCCCCCCCCCTGGCAGGGCTGTAGTCTGGCCGGTCCGCTGGAGGTGCCTCTGCGGGGCGACGCGTGTTCCTCTGGAGACGCAGCGACCCGGCTGTGTGGACCGGGGGTAACAGCTGTGTTTACGGTTGCGGTCGGGGTCCGGTCCCCTCAGAGGCCCGGCGGCCCGGTTCAAAGACCCCCAGCCTGTCAGGAGGGCGAGATAGATGGGGCTGGGTGCCCTCTGTGACGGGGTCCGTATGGAACTGATCAGTGCGGTGTCTGCCATAACACACACACGCAGGTATACAAACACACACGCACACACGCACACACACACAGACACTCGCACACACACACACACTCAGACACTCGCACACATACAGACACACACGTACACATGCTCACACACCGAGGCCGTACAGGATTCTCCACGCATCTCCGCAGCCCATCTGCGTGTGCGTCTCGTGTCCTGGTAGACCTGCTTCCACTCCTCACTCTCATGGGATGTGATGTGTTCCCTCAGAACAGGAAGCAGAGGAAGTGAGTAAGGGAAGAGGCCGTCGTGGCATCTCTGGTGAAGAGACGGCACGTTGAACCCTAACAGGCAATGGCCCACCCCAACCGCAAACGGACCTCAAACATATAATAATAAACATGAAAATAATTTGTTGTTCAACTGATGTTTTTTTTTTATCCAAAGCGACTTACTTTTGATTGGACTACGCAGAGGACAATCCCAAGCCCAAGGCCTAGCAGCTGTGCGGATCGTGACCGCAGATCGAACCGCCGACCTGCCGGGTCCCAGTTATGGCCCACTAGGCTACAGGCTGCCCCCTCTGATAAGGCAAGTGGGTACATGGCCAGGCCTGAGGTTCCTCCAGGTGGATTCTGGGTGATCACAGGGCAGGGCACGTCAGAGAGGCGGGGGGCAGGAGCAGACCGCCCTGCTTGCCATTTCCTAAATTGGTACTTGTGTTCTCAAGGACACTGACCCTCCCAAAGCTGTGATTCTACAACTGAACATTATTTCTGTGTGCGTCTGTGTGTGTGTGTGTGTGTGTGTCTGTGCGTGCGCCTGAGTGCCTCTGTGTACGTCTGTGTGTATGTGTGCGTCTGTCGGTGTGTGTGTGTGTGTGTGTGTGTGTGCATGTATGTCAGTGGGAGAGAGAGAGAAAGGGAGTGCATGTATTTGGGCAGTGTCTTTTTTCAGCCTGTGCGTATCTGACTGCAGCGTACCGCGCCCTGCCGCCTGAACTCTGACCTCTGACCTCTGACCCCTGACCCGCTGGCTGAGACTCATGTGCATCACCATGCACTGTCATGGTGAATGAGCCGCCACAACAGGGCTCCGCCCAGGGGAAGTTCTGCCCACAGTCCTCACGAGGAACGTTTCTTCACTGAGTGTGTGTGTGTGTGTGTGTGTGTGTGTGTGTGTGTGAGGGAGAAACGTAAGACAGAGCTATGCATGTGTGACTTGACCTGGATTTCAAAAGAGCCCATTATTGCAGTCAGCTGTCAAAGATTTAAAATATTATGCAATGTACCCTCCAGCAGCCTCCTGCTACCAACTACCCTTCAAAGCACGAGATCAATGTCTCTGATATGCAGTGAAGAAAACAACACCTGCCCGTATCTCTGCTGCAAATCTCTAATTCTGACGTTAATACAGACATGGGTTAATGTGCATAGAGTTTGGTGGTTAAAGTGCGTAATTGTTTTCCATTCAAATGCCTTTCTACGCTTTACTGGGCTTATCTGATGTGTTGCATCCTATGAGATGCTGTCAAAAATGTGCAAACCCCACCTTCTGGTCCTCTTGGTTGGCTAAATTGCGCCAGGCAAGATCGGTTCAGCACAGAGAAGTATTTAAATCCAAAGTGATTACGTACTTGACCCAGGTCTGCTTTAGAAATGAAAGAAATGAAGAAATTGAGAAGTACAAACTGCAAGCCACTTGGATGTCTCTCAGGTAACTTCCTCCAACCCTCCGGCCATATAGTGAGAGGCTGATTAGTGACTGCACTGTGAGTGAATTCCTTCATCTGTGCTGCATAACATTCGTTCTAGTACCTTCTCAATTGAGAAACCGTGCAGACAGCCTTGTAAGTTCACCCATTGAGCCACTGTGGTGACTGGCTCTACACCCATTGGCTACTGTGGTGACTGGCTTCATACCCATTGGCTACTGTGGTGATAAGCTCTATACCCATTGGCTACTGTGGTGACTGGCTCTTCACCCATAGGCTACTGTGTTGACTGTGGCTCTACAGCCATTGGCTACTGTGGTGACAGGCTCTATACCCATTGGCTACTGTGGTGATTGGCTCTTCACCCATAGGCTACTGTGTTGACTGTGGCTCTTCACCCATTGGCCACTGTGGTGACTGGCTCTACACCCATTGGCTACTGTGGTGACTGGCTTCATACCCATTGGCTACTGTGGTGATAAGCTCTATACCCATTGGCTACTGTGGTGACTGGCTCTTCACCCATAGGCTACTGTGTTGACTGTGGCTCTACAGCCATTGGCTACTGTGGTGACAGGCTCTATACCCATTGGCTACTGTGGTGATTGGCTCTTCACCCATAGGCTACTGTGTTGACTGTGGCTCTTCACCCATTGGCCACTGTGGTGACTGGCTCTACACCCATTGGCTACTGTGGTGACTGGCGCTACACCCATTGGCTACTGTGGTGACTGGCGCTACACCCATTGGCTACTGTGGTGACTGTGTCTGTTCACCCATTAGCTCTTCTAGTGTCATCATGATGGTTTGTTTGCAGTCATGTGTCACAAGAAATGGTCTTGGCCATTTGCTCATTAAACCCTGTGAGAAATTTTGAAGTATTTATTGGCTTGTCAAAGCTTGCTTTTGTGGTGCTGTACTAAGAAGTGGCAAAAGACGTCAACTGCAAGGTCTATCATTGCCAACTGTGGGACAAAATGGTGGCTTGCCTGGTGCGTGATCTACCACTTTTGATCAGGTGCTCTGTAGTGAACCTCCAATAAGCAGGATCCTTTCCTGGGAAAGAACCCATCCCTACAGAACAATACGATCATAAATCATTGAGTCAGACTCAAGCCACGGCCAACACCTGGTTATGAAAGTCTGCTCATTTGGCTCATATAACTCTATCTCATAAAAATCCTGTGAACAATTCTGGATTTAGCCAGTCTGAACCTTTTTCTTGGGGAAAGATGGGACTTTTCAGGGAAATTCCATTCTGGCCCGGATTATCAATGTTTTTTTTATTTTTTTTATTTTTTTCATTTTTAAACATGAAAAAAACCCAACTAAAAACTGTTATCTGATCACAGTCAGGTGTACCCAGATTATCAATTGCAGAATGGCTACAGTGTGAGACCGGGTGGGGGGGGGGGGGGGGGGGAGGTTGCACGGCGTAGCACCCGGCTATTGGGTGTGGCAAATGAGCCAGGGAGCCGAAGATTAGATTGTTACGAAAAACCTGGTTGGTCAAGTTCACAGTGCCGCTGGGTGTGAACCCTGATCTGGTTCAGCTAGGTCACCTCTGATAGACGGGAAACTTAAAACTAGTTCAGGGAAATTCCGCAAATCTCCTTATTATTAAAAATATAAAAAAGAGTTTCGACACTTCTCAGTCAGTAGTTTGTCTGTCTGTCTGTCTGTCTGTCTGTGTCTGCAAGCCTGCATACCTAATCTTGTTATCTAGTGTGTGTTTTCTATTCATTTCCTTTGATCTATACACAGCAGTAGAGAACAGGTTCTAAGCAAAGCAAGAATACAATACCCTGTAGGATAACATGGTAAAACTTACCTACATACCAGAATACTTGTATATACTCATTAAATGTGTTTTATGGTGATGCAAAGATCACTCTTTGTCTGAACAGTATGAGATTTTAGACAGAATTTCTTCCTTCCACTACATATTGTTAACTATCACGTTACTGGGTTAAAGAGCAAAGGTATGGGTTTAAACACAAATTTAAATAATAACTCCACGGCAGAATCAGGCTCCGTATGGGGACTGCGGCACGTACTGTATACGTGTGAACACACAGATATAGTATATATCAGGAGAAGCATTTTTTTTTTTTTTTATCTTATGTTTTCCAACTGCTCTGAAATCTGAAATGGGCATGGTTTTCATGTCATGCTTGATCTGAGCTTTGCTTGTTTTTGCTTGAGATCAAAGAACGGGGTGTTTTTGTGTAATAGAGCGGAACAGACCAAGGCCGTGTAGAATTGCATAGCAAACCTGATCGTTACCGGATTAACAGTCAACCACCGGCACCCCGACATCAGTCAAGCGTCCTCCGAGGGGTTTGCAGAGCCCAGTGACAAGCAGGACAGCCAACGTTTTATTCAAGTGTCATGTTTCTCACTCGAGTTTGTGTGACCAAGACACACACAAGCAGTGGTGCACGTATGCACACTAACACACGCTCATACACACACACACACACACACACACACACACACACACACTCACACTCACACTCGCACACACACACTCACACACACACACACACACACACGCTCATACACACACACACACACACACACACACACTCACACTCGCACACACACACTCATACACACACACACACACACACACACACACACACACTCACGCACATGCACACACACACTCACATACACACACACACTCACACTCGCACACACATGCACACACACACTCACATACACACTCACATACACACACACACTCACACTCACACACACACAGACACATACGCACACTCACACTCACACTCACACACACACACACACACACACACACACACACACACACACACTACGTGCCCTGCCTATTATTCATGTTCACTGTTCCATTAGTGGAAAGAAACAATAGAGCATTCTGGGAACTTGCCGGCATGATGTAATCAGGTTCAATGATAGGGTATCGGATTACTCATGTAATCATTAACCAATTACAGCTAAGAGGCTACAATTGTAGTGCACTGCTCTGTAATCCCGAAGAGGCAGAGGCACTACGTTCCGCAGGACTGGAGCCATCGCACACAAAACGGGCCCCTTTGGTCCTTTGGTTTGTTTGAGCAATGGCCGCCTTGTTGCCTCTGTGGTACTGTTACTCTCAAGGGGGAGAGATGTGAATGAACTTCCAGAACCTCTAACAGCCAGGAAACTTAAAACTGGAGCCACACACCGTACTTGAAATCTGCTCATTATTACAAATAATTGTTGTGAGGGATTCTTTGTCTAAAAACTGGACTTGCAGGTGTCATGATGTTTGTGCTTTTAAGAGTAAATATATTGGTTTCCTGTCTTTCTGTCTGCTTGTCTGTGTGTGTGCCAGCCTGCCTGACTGCCTAATGTTCTACATCTTGTTGCCTAGTGTGTGTTTTCTATTTCTCTCTTCCCATTTTTTATTTTTTTTAATTTTTTTACACTGACGGAGAAAGACTACCAGCAAGGGCCTGAGAGCCGAGTAATACAAAAGATAGTGAGATAGTTAGCGCACGACTTGAGAACCAAAATGGGAAAGCAAAGTCTGTAACCGAAAGCGTTGGTGTGGTCTTTTGTTTATGTTCCAGGATGTATTTCCCAGAAATATAGCTTTAAAGACGATGCAGAGTTCCCAGACCGCAAACGGGTGTGTTGCCGGGTTACACAACTTTCTGAAAAAGGGAAGGAGATGCACAAGGCTCCCTGAGGTTATGTCAGAGACTGTGATTAAACTGACACCCTGTCAGTCACGGATAAATTCTATGTGTTGAGCCACCACATCTTAGTGATGACAAAAGTGCAAACACTGTTCCTTTTCAAGACATTTTAACAAATGCTGCTATCACATTCTTAATAACAGGAAATATTTGAAAATAGGTTTCCGTGGAACAAAAGCTGGCATGAAATCTTTCATTCGATTACATAACTGATTGATTCTCAGTATGATCAGTTAACGTCAGCCGTTTATAGCTCACTGTACTCCCTGCGAGTTTGTTTTTAAAGATTATGCCATCTTTATAGCTTGGGGCAAGGCAAAGGGGAGGAGTTGAAACAAGTCTGGTTATCAAGAACCGCATTGTAAGATATGACACCAAAGCAAAGAGGGTGGCGGGGAAAATAGCAAATTGTAGATAATTAGCTGAGCAGATAATTACGAGTTAAGCCTCTTGCCCTTTCATGTTTTGCCAAGGAGGACCTGGTGATTCAGTAATTCAATAGTAGTGAGAATTCATTATTGAAGGAGAACTTATGACTTACTGTGCCTTTGGCAGTTCTTTATTGATTTGATTTAAAGACAAAAGAGGCCCATATCATTTAGAGATTCTCATGAAATGATGGGAATCCTTTTTGACGTGGGTGTGAAAAAGCACGTGCTGGAAAAAGTAACTTACCTCTGAAAGTCACATTAACACAAGAAAGGTGGCATAAACCAGACAGGTGATGGTTTGTGGCTAATCTAAATTTGTCTGTTTTGATTACATTTTCCACTTATGCATATTCTGTGTTTTATTTTGATTTGCTCTGTCACCTGGTGATTTCTGCAGCCTGCCAACTCCAGCAACCATGAATGAAAGGTATTCATGTGAGGATCTTGGAAAGTTGGGATTTCAGTCAAAAAATGGCAAGAAAATACTGAGATATCTAGCAAAAAGTACTGAGAATAAATTAATGGTGGTGATATGGTTGCTATACAATGCATTTGTCAGACCACATTTAGACTTGTATGTACTATGGGCAACATACTATAGTACATATAAGTTGGATACATATGGTCTTGGAGTGTAAAACATGCATGGAAATTCAAGGAAATGTTTCATTAAGTCAGGCTATCTGATTGTTTTAGAATTCAGAAATCGTCTTCGCAAAGTGAACCAGGACAGATTTGTGCTGAAATTGTGCTCAGTCTGCAGCATAAGAGGGCATATGTACAAATGAGTTCACAGTAAATTCTGCACTAATATCTGGAAGTGCTTCACTGCACAGAGAATGGTTAACATGTGCGTGTGCGAGTGTGAGTGCGTGTGAGTGTGTGAGTGTGTGAGTGTGTGAGTGTGTGAGTGTGTGAGTGTGTGAGTGTGTGAGTGTGTGAGTGAGTGTGAGTGTGAGTGTGAGTGTGAGTGTGAGTGTGAGTGTGAGTGTGAGTGTGAGTGTGAGTGTGAGTGTGCGTGAATGGCTTGTTCCTGTCATTATGTGTTGTGCTCTTCCTGTGATGTGCAGGTTTCCATAATCACATGCTGCAGCCGGCCCAGTGGGCCACTGGTGTCATTAAGGCGATGTGGCGAGAGCAAAGATTTGTCTGCACAGCGGGGAGCAAACCTCTCTCATCTAATGAGCTCCATAAAACATACGCACAGGGAAATTCCCCCAAAATTTGAAATGTTGCAGGGGTATTGACATGGTGCACATTTGTTTTAATGACTTGGAACTGAGAGATTGGGGCGGCAAGAATGTTTTCTCTCTTTCACTCTCTGTCTTTCTCTCATTTGAAAATGGCCTTGTAACTCACTTTATTAAAAACATATGGTTTGTGTTTAGCTAGGATTCGCATTCATTCACTGGCCTTATGCTAATAGGCAGACTGGCTTCACAGAGCATTCTGGTGATTTCTTTTTTTTGCACAATAACAACAATATAAGAAAAATAATAAATGTTTATGGACTGAAGTGATAGGGTTAGGGTTAGACTGCTGCCAGCACATGGTTTGGAAAATAAATAAAAGAAAATAAAACACCAGCAAGCAGTTGTAAATCAGGTACCCGTGCAATATAGGGAGGGGATATCACAAGTTAAGGTCAAAGGTCAGGACATTTTTTGGGGAAAAAGAAAAGGAAGGATGTATCTGCTTTGATACTGCTTGCTCCTGGATAAAAATGTGCATACATTTATTTTCTTCTCACCTTGTTTTTAAGCTAACTGGATCATTTATTGAAATCTTTTAATGGTGAATTATATTGTGACTGATCTTTGATCCTGTGCTCAAAGGTGAATTGTCTGGCTTGTGTTGCACATGTCCGGCAGAGGCCTTTGCCTGGCTTTGCGTGACTAGTGGCCACTTTAGTGATAATCTCGGTTTCAGTGGCATTTTAGCATTAATCATAAGATATAATGCCGTTTGCAGATGTGGTACATTAATGGAATCATTGTTTAAACCAACATTGTTTCAACTGCAACTGTTTAAAGTCTGCAAAATTTAACCTTGTTGGTGTATTTGAACAAACCTCATTTTCACCAGATCTGAGACCATGATACCTTTCACCTAGGAGTACCTATCTGCACCAGAGGGCTGGGCTTCACTGAGGATTTCTCCACATTCTGTAAGGTATCTTTTTTCAATTATATCTAGGTTATAATTTTGGCGGCAATTTGGACAGTGATTCTATCGGTTTTTCAGCGCGGTTTGGTGAAAAGCAATTGATTTAATAGCCTCTTCAGTGGAGCGCTATTGCTGTCTGATTAGGAGCGGGGGAGAGAAAATGCCCATCGGCTATGAACTGAACTCTTGCCTTTAGTGAAGCTGTCTCGAACAGGAAGCCAGCAGATCACACATTCAGCCCCTCCACTCGCACGTTATTTCCCCTCCCGTCTCAAAGTTCAGTCTAAACGAACCTGCAGAGGTGACTGTGCGCCTCACGCAAAGATACTCATTCTGTTCCGTTTAGAATACGGCCTGCAGAACGACAGTAGACGCAGCCAGTGTGTCATGCTGATGCTAATTCCAGGCTGGTCATAGCTGGATTTTCACCTCAGGCAAGTGTCCCAACACTAAAAACGACTCTCTGGTCCACACTCTGCGATAGTGATAGACATCGATGTACTAATCGGTAGTACACGTTGTTCTGCGAGGAGGCTCTTGCAGATCAAAACCCAAGATGAGTTGGCGGGTTGGCCCGTCAGACGGAACGGAACGTGCACCTGCTCCTACGCCCCGGCCAAACCGCAGCGACCGCGCTACGCAGGAGACGTCACCACAGCGACACCTCCGTCAGCTTCTCGCCTCGCCCCGGATGAAAGGGGGACATGTCAGCCTGACCTGACGGAGACGCAGGCGGGCGTGCAGCGCTGCAGAGACGTGCTACCCGTTGTGCTCGAGGTGTCAAGAGCGGCGCTGATAAACCGCCCCTCGCCTGCTTCTGCTCAGCTAATGTTCTGTTCTTAACCCTTTAAAGTGTGAGGTCACGAAACATGCGATGAGAGATCTTAACTGAGCTCCTTGTTAAGGTGGAACCCCTCTTGCATCCTTTTCTGTTTGCCTATCGGGCCAAGAGGGGGGTGCAGGATGCTACCATCACTCTACTTAATCTTCTCTATAAACATCTGGAGAAGAGTGGGAATCATGCTAGGTTTCTCTTTTGTTGATTTCTCCTCAGCATTTAATACCATCCAACCCCACCTGCTAACTGAGAAACCACTGAGCAACTTTAGCTTTGATCCACGCCTGACTGGTTGGCTACTTGACTTCCTTACGCAGAGAGTTCAGAGGGTGAGGGTGAATAATGTGCTGTCCAGTGCCCTAACATCGTCCACCGGCTCACCTCAGGGGTGTGTCCTCTCCCCCCTATTGTACATCCTGTACACCAATGACTGCCTTAGCCAACATGACAACAGGTACATTATAAAATTTGCAGATGACTCTGTAATTATCAGTCTCTTGAATGAGCATGGCCCTGTCATCGATGACTTTGTGTCCTGGTGTGAAGATGCCTTTTTGCATCTTAACATCTGTAAAACTAAGGACATGTCTATAGACTTCAGACGCCTCCCCCCTGCTCCAGTGCATAGTGTAATCAAGGGGCAGGATGTTGATATGGTATCATGTTATCAGTATCTAGGCACCTTGATTGATGACCGGCTTAAGTTCGACTTGAACACCACTTCTGTGTGCAAGAGAGGACAACAAAGACTCTCTGCTCTCAGGAAACTTGCTAAGTTTCAGGTGGATAAAACATTGATGACACTGTTCTTAGAGCTTTTATTGAGTCTGTCCTGACGTTCTCCATTATCTGCTGGTATGGAAACATCACTATCAAAGACAAGAATGCACTTTCTAAAATTGTGAATGTGGCCAATAAGATAGTGGGAGTGAAGTTCAATAGTCTTACTCAATATTTCAACAAGCAGGTATTTAACAAAGCCGTGAATATCTATCAAGATACAAGTCATCCTCTGTATACAGAATACATGTTGTTGCCATCTGGCTTACATTTTAACACTCCCATTGCTTTAAAACAGAGGTACAAAAATTCCTTTATCCCTCTTTCTATCCAAGCACTGAATGCACACAACAGAAGAAGATAGCCTTGTCCATTTAGTGACCCCCCTACCCCCATCCACTACCTCTTTTTATATCTACCTTATATTTATTGAAACTGTATCTTGATTTTAAATGACTCAGTTTTTAATGCACTGCCAATATTTATCACAACTGAACTATTTATTATGCTTCTTGTGCAGAATCTGTCTGTCTGTGTGTATTGTGTTATGCCTATTGTTGTGTGGTATGTGTGTGGTCCTGCTGCAAACAAATTGCCCGTTTGGGACAAAGAATAAACTGAACTGAACTGAACTGAACACTCTAATGCTGATGTCACAATCGCCACTGGTAACTGGAAGCAATAGGGTTCTAGAACAGTGACTTTAGAATTTGGAGAGAAAAAAAAGAAGAAGAAAACTCTTCAAAAATGTACTCTTCAAATGGTTAAGTAATTGTTCAAATGCAATCCCGAGTGCAGGATCCTCCTTTTTCTTCATGAAGAACCCGCTGTGTGGGCTGCTAACGTGTGTGTCTTGCAGGACGTGTAGGACGTGCAGCCAGTGTGCGTTGACTCTGAACTCTGCCCCGGCACGCAAGGACGACGGCCGCGTTTACTCACCAGGGAACAGGACGAACAAGTAAGCGTTAGCCTGGCTGTTCCCACACAACCCTGTCAGTATGAGTTGACATTCACTCAAACTCAGAGGCTTAATCATAGTCAGCCTGTCTTTCAGGTACTAGAACGTCTCTCAGACTGTGAGTCATTTCCTTGTCCCAGTACAATCTCTCGAAAACAAAAACAGGACTGCCTTTCAGTTAGCCTGTCACCTCATTGAGTCACTGGGCTGTGGCTGCTGTTTGGCCTCTTAGTTTAATGCAGCTTTCATTTCATCATCAGCTCAGTGTTGCGGTATTTGCAGTTCAGCAGCTGAAACCAGTTCTTACACCTTTCTGTTGTTGTCCTTTAATTTATTTTTAAATATCCTGTTAAGTGCAGAGTTCTAAAAAAAAAAAAAAAAAAATAGAACACAATTAGAGGAACCTGGCGGTCAGATGTGACCCAAAGGAATATCCCCTCTTCACTCCAGTCCTGCTCCTCATCTGCTGACAGGAAGTGAGGGCCACGGGGCCAGTGTGCAGCAGGAAACATCACTTCCTGTCGGGACTCTGTTCCAGCGGGGGGGATCTCGGGAACGCTCTGGTTTGGATGGTCGCTTCTCCTGGAGGTGCTGCTGCCCCTGCCCTAAAGTCGCCATGGCAACAGGGCGAAGTTTGCCCGTGTATGTGTTGTGTCATAAGTATGGGCAAGCTGGTGTGATGTCAGGCGGTGTGTGTGTGGGGGGGGGGTGGGCTTTGGGGTCAAAGGTCACGTGTACTCCGGGGTTTGCAGATGCAGAGCTTTGAGCTGGAAAGTACCGGAAGGGGGAAGGAAACGCACAGCGTCTGTCCTGACAACATGGCCTTGTCTCTGCCGACTGCAGGTTACCACGGGATACACAAATACTCTCGCGTATACACACACACACACACACACACACACACACCCTTCAAAGCTTCCGCATGAATACACACTATACCCGTGTACACACATTTATTAATGCTTACACATATATAAGCATGTACACACTAATACCGCAGATAAACACTTGTACACATATAGTCAGACTCACAGGAATATACACTGACATGCCCACATACACTCACACCATAGGCATGGTCACTAGGGTGATTTCAGATGGCATAAGGGTGGCTCTGTATGGTGGACATGCAGCCAATCACAGCTGAGGCACATGCCAACCTCATACATGCTATCGAAACTGAATGCCAAACCTGGTTTACTTTATTAGTTTTTATCTATTTATTTCTGACTGTTTCAGCTCAACGAACAATCCGATCAATCATTGGCAACTAAAGATTTCATGCTTGAGTGGTTGAACGGTTCATGAGTGTACAGAAATACACGTACGATTACAAAAATAGCCGTACACCCTGCTGATTTAACCTGGTTCCTGGGCCCTGTTTTCAGTTTATCTGAAACCGCAGTGACTGACGGCTGGTTTTATAGGGCCCGATTAACGGGTAATCTTTGACCACCTTACCTGACATAACATGGCGTCATCCCAGATTAGCGCTAATGGGGAACAGGAGGTCATCAGTGCGGACTTTGCCCTGGGGTGAGCGATACAGCGCCATGCTCAGACTCGCGCCCTGCTGTCCTGGGCCCATTAAAAGCCTGTCTCCTACCTGTCTGTCTGAGGCCTGCCAGACTCTGTACATGACCCAGAGCTGTAGTTATTTTTATTATAGTAATTATTATTGTTATTAGCAACTCCTGCTACGGCTGCTACTACTGCTACTGCGGCATCTGCTACAACTACTTCTGCTACAACTTCTGCTCCAACTGCTACTGCTACTGCTACTACTACTACTACTACTACTACTACTACTACTACTACTACTGCTACTGCTACTGCTGCTACTACTGCTGCTAGTACTGCTACTGAACATCTGCTACAACTACTACTGCTTCTGCTACAACTCCTGCTACTGTTGCTACTTGTACGTCTAATACTGCTAGTACTGCTACAAACTCCTGCTACTACTAATACTGCTTCTGCTACAACTACTACTACTACTACTACTACTGCTACTGCTACTGCTACTACTACTGCTACTGCCACTAATACTGCTACAAATATTATTACCATTATTATTATTATCTTCCAATGAATCACCATGCTGCTATAGTTGCAGCCTGGAGTTTCACCCATTGTGTCCTCTGAAACCACTCACATTCTCAGGGATGTCCTGTTTTGTCAGACGCAGAATACGGGCCCGGTCCGGGAGCTCTGGAGTCCACGCCGCGGCCCCGGCTCTATTCAGCGCGCTTCGTTTCGAGCGGCTCGCCCGGGAGACTTCTCAGGGCCGGCCGCTCCGCTGGCACTTTGGCCCGAAAGCGCGGCAAAAGGGCCGTTCCGCTGTTCTGTCCGCTCTTTCAGGGGCGAGGGCCTCCTCCTTTTCGCAGCGCACCGCGGGGCCTGAAGAGAAGGGCATTCACGGGCCTCCAATAGAGACATCTGCAATCTGTCGCTTCCAGCAGCCACCCCTGCAGCCCGCTGCGGACGAGGACAAATTGACGGTGAATTCTTCCATTCCTGGCAGCCTCGGCACCCAGAGCTCGGCCTTCCTCTTTTGTCTTTTGTGCACAGCACTGAAGAGTGTTTTTTTTTTTTTTCCCCTTCGTTTTGTGTGTGCTTCTGAGTGTGTGTGCGCAACTAAAACTCCTCTCTCTCTCGCTCTCTCCCTCTCTCTCGCCCCCTCTCCCCCTCTCTGCCCCCCCCTCTCTCTCTCTCTCTCTCCCTCCTTCTGTCTTTTCTGATTTTCGCTTCCCGCTCTCGTTCTCCTTCCCCGAGTGGAGAGGCAACAGCGGCGGAGCAGTAATGAACAGCATTCCGACGAGCCCCCAATTTACATTTTCCCCTGAATGGGATTCTGTTTGACAACCGGCCACAAACACAAAATTATTCTCCTCTAACGCCACCCCACCCCGCTTCCACCAAAGCCCCCTCATGTTGTACAGAAAAGAGAGAGAGAGCCTGGCTAGTTGTGGGGATGAAGGGGGGGGGGGGCGCTCAGGTCAGGTTTGGGGTACAGGAGAGATGAAGGCAAGAGGGGGGGGGGCTGGAGGGGGATTTGAGAGCCATTGATACCAAAAGCGTTCATTCACTATTCTAGCAGGGGTGAAGGGTGAGTCTCTGCACTGTATGGAAAAATAATCCCCCCACAACATCAAAAAGGAGACTCGGTAAGATCTGGATAAAGCTCCTCCACTGTGGACCCCCCCCCCCCCCCCATCCCCCCCCCGCCCCTTAAACTCACCGCCTCCTGCACATTCCCATCTCCCTTCCCTCAGATTCCTCTACATGACTCACACAGGCCACGTTTCCCATAAACCCAAACCCTTCTCTCAGATGACCACCAATGATTTAGAAAGCTGGGCTCGTACCTGCATCGACCATTTCTTTTCCCCTGCTCCAATCTCAATCTCTACTGACAGCCCCCAGTCAAGTCCAGTTTCAGTCCCATGAGTTGCCCATGAAGCCAGTGGCATGGCCTGACCTCTCCCTGTGATAAAAAGCCAGAATGTAGACATCTAGAGGGTGGAAATCTATCAAAGTTGATAGATGTTTTGATGTAAACTGAACAACTAGAATGGTTTAGAAGACTATCATTGAGGTCATGTGATGGACTGCAGCTCTGTCCAGGGGTTGCGCCAAATGCATACTGGGATAGACTCCTCCAAACCCCCTCAACCATGAAACATTGCCTACATCGTCCCAAGTTTTGAGTTTCATTCAGCCCTGTGAATATCTTTGTGGTGAAAAGCCTGTGAAACGCCATCTAGAGAAATATTCAGGTGAAAACCCGACTACATTTAGTTTAAAAGTGAAAGTTATCTACTCGACTAGCAGGACGTAGCCAGGTTACAGCTGGGTGAAACTTGACCTATATTGGGGTTGACCTGTCCAGTTACTGTATATCAAAACATCTCTCAACCTAGATTCCCCCCCCCCCCCCCCCCCAGATGTCTAAATGCTGGCTTTTTCTCAGTCGGAGACTGACTTCATAGGCATCTCACTGTGTCTGAAACTGTAATTGGGGATGTCAGAAGGAAATAGAACAGGGTTAAAGAAATAGGTGAGGCAGATATATGAGCTCAGCTTCCCCTTAAGAATGAGCAAATACTGAATGACGAATCAACTGCTGAATTGCTCCTACAATCAGTTCCTGAACTGACAAAATAGTTAATCATTATCTTTCGTCAGTTCCTACACCTTATCAATAGTTCCTTCTGGTGCTCCTTCCTCACAACTGCATACTCTGCATCCGTCCACGTGGACTTTCTAGATTACCTGCTAGCTAAATACCCCAACTGTTGCCATCTTAACCTATAGGCCAGCGGGGGATGAGCATCCCCCTATAGCGTCTCGAGATTTCTTCCCATCGGGAAGTTTTTTTTTTCTCACCACCGCTTGTGGGTTCTTCTTCCACCGGGGAGTCGTTTACCTCGTACGCTATTTGGGGGGCTTAGGGGCCGATATTTCCCATGTTTCTTCCCTTCTCTAAAGAGCCTTTGTGACAGTCTACGGTGAAAAGCGCTTTACAAATAAAATTGAATTGAATTAAAAACGTCCCTCTTTCCATTGTGTTCTCACCTACTTTCCTGAAAGCCCTGCGGTGCATGGGGTACAGTAGTGCCCCATCATACGCACTCACGCCCGGAGTTATTTCAAGGTCATCCTCGCCCCCCTGCCTACGAACCTGGGGCACGGCCCAGGCAGGGACAGAGCCTCTTGTCCTCACATCTGCTCCAGCAGGAAGGTGGGGCCATCGGCGGGGCCAGTGCCGGGGGGGGGGGGGGGGGTAGAGGGGAACTTGGCTTTGGAGCGCGGGGCAGATGCCTCGGAATACCGCTCCGGCTGCCATGACGATAGCATTACAGTGTTTACAGCCTGCCAGTTCGGCTGCCTTTCTCTGCCCCCCCCCCCCCATCCCGGACCCCCCCACCTACTGTCCCCTTCTAATGTAAATGCAGGGCCCTGGGGCGGGGGAGGGGGCCGGGGGGGGGGGCTCCTAGGGAGCGGTTTTTGTGTGTTTTGTTTGCGGGCCCATTTCTCCCTCTGTCCTCTTGTTGAGGCTGTCTGAGGTCCGATTCTCATGCTGTGGTTTATGGCAGGGCTGCGCGCTCTCTCTCTCTCCCTCCCCGGTTTTTGTTGCTTTATTTATTTATTTTTATTTTTGTTTTACAAGGGGCCCTGTCTGCCCCCCCCCGGGGGGCCTGCTGCCCGTCGAAGAGCCAGGGACGATGGTATTTCCCGAAACTCCCCCCTCCCAGCCCCTAGGCCTCGATGCCCGGGGTGGTGTCAGGGCTGGCCACCTGAAGACCCACACAGCCACACACTGAAGTGGGAGGAAGCGTCTATTGTAGAGGCCTGGTGCTGTTCTCCTCCTGCCTTCCCTTTCAGGGAGCCACACAGCAGTGCGTGGTGGGCGCCTTCGCCCTGTGAATTCGCACGTCGTTTTCCATAACCTGTATATACTGCAGTCGTGCACCTATACGGTGCTTTATCTGTGGAAATAGGGCAGCCTGCAGCCGAGTGGCTAAGGTACATGACCTCACTGTGACCTGGAAGGTTGGTGGTTCAAGCTCTGTGTCGCCATGATAAAAATCTGCACAGCCGTTGGGCCCTTGAGCAAGGCTCTTAACCCCGCATTGCTCCAGGAGGGGGGGGGGGGGGAGGGGCCCTTGCTTGGTCTAATCAACTGTAAGGATAAAAGTGTCAGCTAAATAACTAATGTCATGAAATGCGTTTGACCGGATACACATATGTACCTAGTATATGCAAAAACATGATGCATAGCATTGGTGTCACTTCAGTCACTCCATTTGCATTTTGTGCAAATATGACCATGCCTTTGCAGACTTTTGATGATATGCATCAACACTTTCAGATTGAGTAAGATATTTCTTTGAGACTTTTCCCTGGAACAGAAGGGTGTCTTTGAAGCTCAACAGTAGAATTAACAACACCAACGTGAACGTCAATTGAGTTTATCTTTTGTGGCTAATTTTCAAACAAACAATGACTCACAATATTCTGGCATCATTGGAACGAGATGAACCTGATCAGTTTCAATTCACTTTCACAGACAAGCGCATACTACATTCTCACAGAACGTTCCATTAATAAGGTACTTTAGCATTGGCCAGGGTAGGCTCTGCTGATGTAAGGTGGCCTGGGTAGAGAACGTAGTAATTAGCCCTGAGGTTGTAGCCCGCGGGTTTCCTGAGTAAAAGCAGGTTATTGCATCAGTGTCTGGAAAGGCTTGGTTGTTCCCATCTGCCCAGCTGTGTGACTCTTTCTCTGAGTTACCCAACCTGTCATTCATAGGCATTCAGGGCATTCATAGCCCCCCCTCCACACACAGGCACAAACTACACACATACACACACACCACACACACACACACAGACACACACACACACACACACACACACACACACACAGACACACACAGACACACACACACACCACACACCACACACCACACACCCACACCACACACCACACACATACACACCACACACACACACCACACGCACACACACATACACACACACCACACACACACACCACGCTACACACACATACACACACACCACACACCACACACCATGCCACACACACACACACACCACACCACGCACACACACACACACCACACACACATTGAAACCTGGATGTCAGATTTGGCCTGCTGGTACATCAATGGGGTGCAGATCATTCAAGGCTTTGTGTGTGTGAGAGAGAGAGAGAGAGAGAGAAAGAGAAAGAGAGACTGTGTGGGTGTCTGTGTTTGTGTGTTTGTGTGTTTGTGTGTGTGTGTGTGTGAGAGAGAGAGAGAGAGAGAGAAAGAGAGAGAAAGAGAGACTGTGTGGGTGTCTGTGTTGTGTGTGTGTGTGTGTGTGTGTGTGTGTGTGTGTGTGTGTGTGTTTGTGGGAGAGTGTGAGACTGTGTGTGTGTGTGTGTGTGTGTGAGAGAGAGAGAGAGAGAGAGAGAGAGAGAGAGAAAGAGAGACTGTGTGGGTGTCTGTGTTGTGTGTGTGTGTGTGTGTGTGTGTGTGTGTGTGTTTGTGGGAGAGTGTGAGACTGTGTGTGTGTGTGTGTGTGTGTGTCTGTGTGTGTGTGTGAGAGAGAGAGAAAGAGAGAGACTGTGTGTGTGTGTGTGAGAGAGAGAGAGAGAGAGAGAGAGAGAGAGAGAGAAAGAAAGAGACTGTGTGGGTGTTTTTTATTTTCCCCGCTCCCTCACCCTGCCCTCCTCTCCCTTCACTCAGAGATTGTAAAAGGAGATTGCTGTGGCACTAAAGCGGCACTCCAGCCAGGCTTTGTCCACTGTCATGGTCGGGCCGTAAAAAATCAATATCTGGGGGGGAAAGGGGGGAACAATGGACCTTTTTCCAGGGAACCCGGGGAGTGATGTACCGGGGTGTCGGCCATGCATGGTCACCCCCGTGGACCGCGGGGCTCTAAAGAGCCTCAAGCAAGCAGCCGATAGTTACTCCGTGAAGGCATGAAACGGCCCAGAGGTGCCGCGGTCGCTCTCAATGCCCTCGCGAAGACTCTGCCGCTGAAAAGCAGAATCCTCTGGAACGGAAAAGCTTTCCTCGCCGACAATATGGTTTGGACGCACGGGATTTAAACTTTATCCGCGCCTGAGTTACGAGACATTTCCGTAGATCTGGACAAGAGACCTCAGTGTTTGCATAACACGCAAAATGGCGTAAAATTGTTGGTTGTAGTACATCCCATTCATTGAATAATTGACCTTATAAACTATTCACTGCTACGAGAAAACAGACCGCAGGTTGGACAAACCTTTCGCACGCAAGCCCCCGTGCATTTTGCCACCGTTTCACAGGCCTTGGGGGTTTCTTGTAAAATACTTTGAAACCCATAAAACCAGACTGACTCATCACAAGCTTAGATGTACAGATAAAATCTTGGGCATAAACATGAATCGCCATAAAGTACTTCTGTTGGTCTGCTGATCTAATGAATCTCAAAGCCCAATCACTATTTCGACACTCTAAAATAAAAATAAATAAAAAATAAAAATAAAAGTAATTCATGCAGCGAAGTGCTACAAGCAGGTTTGGTGGCCGAAGTGAATGTGGGACACAGTGTTTTGTTGTGTCACAGGACTGTCACGTGCTAGCCAGGTAGCATGTCTGCGGCGCAACGTCTGCGAACTTCTTCAAAGGCTTGGCGTGTGGTGGAGACCGCGTCTTTGAGTGACGGGGGGGTACAGTGACAGCTGGGTCCCCACACTGGCAGGCGATTGCAGGCGAGTGTAACTCAGAGCGACTGATACCATCAGAACATCGAGTCCCCCAATGTTAGCAAGCTGTGCTCTTTTTTTTTTTTTTTTTTTTTTTTTTTTTTTTTTTCTCTTCTGGTAAACACAGCTGATCTGACACAGAAGAGCTCTTACTGGAAACCGCCTCTGCACAACTATCACTGCTTCAGGTGGAGTGTGTGTGTGTGTGTGTGTGTGTGTGTCTGTCTGTCTGTCTGTGTCTGTCTGTGTGTGTGTGTGTGTGTGTGTGTGTGTGTGTAGGTTTCAGAACTGAATGAGCTCAGTGGTTAACTCCCCTGGGTGCTGGGGTGTAAGGCTTGGGGGGTGGGATGTAGCACATGGCTAATGAACGAGAGACCACAATGACGCTTACACACACGCATACACACTCACACATGCACTCATGCCTACTCGTGGTCCCATGGTTAATGTGCAGTAAACACCTTAATAATGCTGTGACATTATCTCACTAGACACTGAAATCAGGCTGGCTGGCGCAACCCTTTGGCTGGTTGGGGGCGACATGGCTCAGGCAGTAAGAGCAGTCGTCTGGCAGTCGGAGGGTTGCCGGTTCGATCCCCCTCCCGGGCTGTGTTGAAGTGTCCCTGAGCAAGACACCTGACCCCCAAATGATCCTGACGAGCTGGTCGGGGCCTTGCCTGGCAGCCAATCGCCATCCGGCGTGTGAACGGGTGAATGAGAAGCATCAATTGTACAGCGCTTTGGATAAAGGCGCTATATAAATGCCTGCCATTTACCATTTTGTCAGCGGTCTGTGAACAGAACCTTTACTGTGTGAAACGTGGCCGTGCAGTTATCATTCCTCTCAAGGATGCTGTGTTCTGGGGAATGTACTGCACACGCACGCACGCACGCCCACGCGCACACGCACACGCACACGCACACGCACACACACACACACACACACGCCCACACGCACACACGCACACGCACACACACACACACACACGCGCACACAAGCACACACACACGCGCACACACGCACACGCACGGTGTGTATGGACAGCTGAAAGTGATGAGCAAATGTGGTCCCCGCTCTCGGGTCCCTCCGATCGGTCGCTTCCCGCAGCGAACCACATCAAACGGGCGATGTCAGAAGGCCGCGGCCTGAGATCCCAGCACAGCTGGCTTCACACACTGGGTCTGACAGACCCCAGACAGACCCTCTGAGGCAAAGTGAAAGTCAGCGGCCGGCCTTTTCTTTCTGTGAATCAAACCTCGCCCATGTGACTGTTCGCAACATTCATTCTGAAAGTGCTTCTGATGAACGATGAGCTGTCTGCCATTCAGCTTTCTTTCCACGTGAATCTCATGCTAAATGGTAAATGCTTAGTACAACCAATCAAGCCCATCCATTATCTTAACCCGTTTATCCTGAACAGGGTCGCAGGGGGGCTGGAGCCTATCCCAGCCTACATTGGGTGAAAGGCAGGAATACACCCTGGACAGGTCGCCAGTCCATTGCAGGGCACACACACGATTCACTCACACACTCATACCCGCGGGCAATTTAGACTCTCCAATCAGCCTAACCTGCATTTCTTTGAACTGTGGGAGGACCAGGACCTCCTTGCTGCGAGGCGGCAGTGCTACCCACTGCACTAAAGTTTTGGCTGCACTCATAGTTTTTAAAGGCGAGGTCAATGGCAGTTGTTACATCATGGTTCTGAGTGATCAGCTCCTCCCCATTTTAAAGAATGTCTTTCTATCGAGGGGGGGGGGGGGCTTTGAAGATGTCCCTGTCAACAAACAGTGGGTTGAAGAGCACAGGATTGATGTTATTGTCATTGCTATCTCAGTCACCTTATCTGAACCCAAATGAGGCGTTTGTTGATGTGCCTCTTTCAGCTTCACACATTAGCGTGAGTCCAGTGATGCTATTGTGGAAGACAAGTGGTCTTGGGTCTATTAACCTAGTTGACGCTCAGCCATGGGACTCTACACATGGTGGTCTAACTCCGTATTTTTACATTTTACGGCTGTTTCTTTTTTTAAATCACAGTCTGTACATTGCGCAAGAGTGTAGCTGCAGGGTCCCTCATGGGAATTGAACCTGCAACCTGCCGGTTACAAAGTCAGCTCTTTTGTCGCCATGCATCTCAAGACCCTTTTTCCACCAGGTCAGCTCTGAGGGTCTATGTTTTTCTTCTTCTCATGCATTATAAAGTGCATTTCCATTTCGTTATTGTCATTGGCTGGCTGTGCCTCCATCAAGATTGGCCGCATCCCCGTCGGGATTGGCCGTGTCCCCATCAGGATTCAAGTCGCAGCCCTCGGGCCCAGAGTCCAGAGTCTACTGCTCTCTCCACAGTCAGGCGTGTGATGAACACTGCAGTGGACTGTACAGTATATCACATGACAGGTTATTGCTTGTTCATGTGCTTGTTTAAATCTTGGGTGGAGTGCAGTTGGCCTTGAGCCAGGCAGTTAACCTGTACTGTACTCCGATGGTAAATACCCAGAATAATAAATAGATAGTGTGTCACAGTGCAAGTTGAACAGGGGCAGGAACCTTCCTTTCTCGACCAG
>NW_026890448.1:82861-130361 GCF_963514075.1 Conger conger
AAACGTCCACCTAATCCCCTCTGACAGGGACCTGGGGCCGGCCACTGCCCCCGCGGGACAGGACAGCCCAGGGGAGGAGAGGGGGAGGGGGTTGGGGAGAGCGGAGCTATGTGGATTTGGACAGGGGCTTTGGGGGAGGGATTCCTTCTGTTGAGCTGAACCGATTCCAAAGTAAACCTGTGGAGCAGGCATCTCACACTCTGATCCTGGAGGCCTGCGGTGTCCGCTGGTTTACACCATTTCTTACCTTCTGAATATGTCGCTGCGTTACATTGCATTATATGACGTTATCCAGAGCGATGTACGACAAAGTGCATACCCGAAAGCAGGGATAATTGCACTGAAGCACCCTCGAGGGAAGTCCAGTTACAAGTGCTAGGAATACCACAGAGATAAGGACCTGGGCCTTGTTGGTTCATCTGATAAGCATTGATTGGCTAAAGGGCCCCCACTTCACACCTGGTTTCTAAGACTTAAAACGGCGACTGATTGAACGGAAACCACAAATGCCTGCAAAGGCCTCAGCCCAACCAGGTCTGAATTTTTGTGTGAGATCCCTGCCGGAGAAAGTATCACAACAAATCAAACTCTGACAAGCGTCGAGGATGAGTCTGGCTGGTGATTAATACGTCTGTTGATCTCATGTGCGGTATATGATATACGGTTTACGTGCGACGGGCACCAACTCAACGATGTGCGAGTAAGGCGAACCGGCCGTGCTGATGGAGGGTAACTTCGGCCGAGCCCGTTGCTCTCCTTAGTGGACGAGCAGCCGGCTAATTTTGGAGCGCCTCTCTGGCGGGAGCGCGTTCCTGTAACCGTATAGCGGTGGAAGACCCGCGCGCACGATTAAACGGCGGAGGGCCGCGCGGGTCGAACGTTCAGGCACGCGGCGGACGGCTCCGGGCGCCTGTTGCCACGGAGACGGGTCCTGCCGTAACTCCATCCCTTCACTGACCCGGACTGGAATGCAGAGATCGTCCCGGCAACTTTCGGGAGGGGGGTTGGGGAGGACGGGGGGGGGGGGTTTCGACTCGACCCGAGGGTGAGGCTTGCAGCAGCAGCAGTCGTCACGGAAACTCGAGCCCCGGTCTGGTCACCTAATCTGGGCTCCGTCTATGCAGCCAGACAAGCTCGAACCTGCAGCCCCCGAGTCCCCCCCCCCCCCCCCCCCCCCAGGCTAACATCGGCTGACAGGCTGGAGCCTGCAGTGCTCACAGGCACACACACCGCCTCCGCCCAGCCTGAAACAGGGCCTGAAACAGGGCCTGAAACAGGGCCTGAAACAGGGCCTGAACGACAAGCCTTGCACGCTTACTCCCGTTCCTCCACTGCAGAAAAACGGAAAATAAGTCAACATCTCAACGCGTATTTTCACCTTTTACGTATATTGAGGCTAAATAAGACAAAAATATTGCGGCAATGAGGCAAGACACTTTTGACTCGTTTCAAGATTTGTCAATGGAATAAGAACATCAGGGTCCAAAGCGAAAAACCAAGAAGCTTCCTCTTACAGTCAAACCCCCAGTCTTCCTCTCTGGAGAACAGGAGCTCACTGCCGCAGGTCACAGACACACAGTAAAATGTCCAATGTTAATTTAACTCTTAACAGTGCTTACAAGTCCGTTAGGGACCATATCTACTTTTTAAGTGTTGATTTAACATTTTAAACAGGCCAACATAGAGCTTGACCTCCTTGCTTGGCTCACTTAGCACACTCTAAAAAAGGTCTACCTTTACAAGTGTTTCAGTCTGGTAAAGTCTTTATTAAATCTTTATTGTTTTCTCTCAAGTAGAAAATATCAGCTTGCTTTAAGTAACTTTCTGCTCGACAAATGAAATTGTCTTACCCCATTGGCAAATTATGAAATGAATGCCGCTGCCTCATCTGATTGGCAATCTTTTGTCTTAATTTGGAAAATATTTCGGAAAAAATTCTTAGTCTGGTCTAAGTATTCAACTAAAATGCTTGTTGAGACTTATTTTTTGGTTTCCGCAGTGCAGGCCTCCTCAGGTTGGGATCCAGTCTGAACGAGATGGACGTGTGTAAGCTGAGAGACCCTGGGTACAGACAGCACAGTGGTTATATTTCCTGCGCTAAGTGGCTGCAGCTAAACCCAATCCTGCTCCTTCCCACGCAGAATTCACCATCAGACCTCTCATGTTTCTGTTCTGTTCTGTTCTGGCCTGGCCTGGACCCTGTGTGAGCTTCCCTGGTGTAAGATCCAGCTATGACCAGCTTGAAATTACCGGCTACCAGCTGTTTCAAAGCATAACTTGAGCTGGTCAAACCATGTTGAGTAGGGAGCTGGTCTGAACTGGTCAACCCAGCTACCAGTTGTTTCAAAACCTTTTCAGCTTTGAATGAACTTGACCGTGTTGGTCTCCATAAACCCACCCTCTGAAGCGGCTGTCAGAGGATCGGTTCCCCTGCTGTTGGAGGATCTGTTTTCCTCTGCTACCTTTGGCTTTCCTTTGTGTGGATTTAGGCCAGGGTATTCTAGGAAGAGCATTGTGACAAACCCTTTTGTGAAAGACTCTTACGTGTTGTTTGATTTCATTTTGAATTCGTTTTTTTGGGGCTTTCTGTCCCCGTTTTTAAGGCAAGCCGCGGTGCTCCGTCACGGTCGCACGAGGTCAGGTGATATGAGGCCAACCCCGAACAGACGCCCCCCTCGGGCATACGCATGGCCCCGGGGTGGAAAGACACGTTCTCCTCTTTTCAGAGCCTGGATTTGAAAGTGCTCTTCACAGCCTCAGTGGCAGGCTGGTGTCAGGCGGAGGAGCCTTGGTTGGGTTTCAGCAGAAGCGAGTTTGAGCCACGGTGGTGTCCGTTGATGGCGAAGAGGCCCTCACCTTTATCGAGGGGATGCTAAGCCGTCTGAGTCACCGACTTTGATTGTTCGGAAGGACGGGCGGTTCAGGTGGACGAGCTGTCTGCCAGGTGGCCGGTGGGGGGGACGGGGGACAACCCCCCTCCAGTTGTGAACTGTAAGGTTGAGGCCAAGACAGCACGTGACAGTGGTATCACACAGAGACTCGGGGGCTGATTGGCGGAAACAGGCTCCTGAAGATATTTAGAATGCAAACTCATTGGACAGAAAAAAAAGAAAGAACTTGGCTGACCAATCGGCATGCCATGAATAGAATACATTCCCTGGAGGATCTCTGATCCAGGCCTTCCAGGAGAAATGCTACAGCTGACTGCTACTCTCTGGGCAAGCCAGGGCCTGCTCTGCCTCCCTACAGTCCGACCCCTCCACCGGACTGTACCATTTCCTCCCTCCACCAATGGATGAGCGGGAATGTTCCACTACGTGAGTGTGTGAGGGGGGGGGAACCAGTGTGTGTATCCGGGGCAGGGGTGAGAGAGATTGGGTGTCTGACTGGGGTAGAGAGTGGTGCTCCAGAGCATCTGTGCTTTCCACACCTGTCCCCCCCAGCCTTAGGGGCTATAAACAGCCTGGGGTCGGGTCTGGGTGGGGGCGGCCCAGCGTCAGACGCTCCTGGAATCTGCCCCACGAGCCGATTACGCAAGGACAAGGGCACAGCAACACGACACCGAGAGCTGTCAGACATGCAGCCTGCACACACACACACTCATAAACACATACACACACTAGTAAACACACGCACACACACACACACACACACATACACACACACACACTCATCAAGACACATACACACTAATAAACACATACACACACACATCAAGACACATACACACTAATAAACACATACACACACTAGTAAACACATGCACACACACACACACACACACACACATACACACACACTCATCAAGACACATACACACTAATAAACACACGTACGTGCATGCACACACACACACACACACACACACACTCATAAAGACATACACACACTCATAAACACATCCACACACACGCACACACACACGCTTATAAACACACACACAAACACGCTCATAAACACATGCACACACACTCATAAAGACACATGCACACACACACACACACACTCTCATAAACACATATTCACACTAATAAACACACACACACACACACACACACGTATAAACACAGCACACACTTATAAACACAGAAAACGTGCACACACAACCGCAACACATGCATGTACCCACATAAACACAGTGCAGACAAATACAAGACTTACAACAGCATATACACACACATACTAACCGGCACTAACAACTAATACACACTATTAAAGCACCACATGCATACACGCACCCACCCATGAACACAGACACTTACATACCCAAATATGCCTGTGCTTATGTGCACACACACATGCACAAATATACTCAGATGTGCACTCACCACACACACACACACACACACACACACATACATGCAAGTTCCCCCACTGCACACTCAGGCTTTATATATAAAGATATAAAACCATCTGAGGGAAACATTGTCATGGTTCCACTGCATTATGGAAAGCAAGGGATGCACCCACATTTTTACTGACCATGTCCACATTTAAATGAAGGAGATGCATTGTTGACTGCAAATGCTTAGAGTCTCTTCCTTGTTCACTTGTACAGCGTGTACTTCTGATACAAGACTGCTTGTACAGAATATTTAGGGCTGTCTGAAGGTTGTCCTGTAACAAACTCATTTGTAAAGCTCTGGTGGCAACTGTTGCCTGCTTCCTCTCTCGTCAGCCGACCTCCAGCGATAGACGTGGGAACGCCAGCGCTAGACGCCACAGCGCCCTCTAGTGAAGGAAAGCGTTACTGTCGGGAGTCTCCTGAGCTGTACTGGCAAAGGGAGCGGAGGGGCCAAGCTGGCAATTAAACTTTTTTCCATTGTGTGCTTGTGTGTGTGTGTGTGTGTGTGTGAGAGAGTGTGCGTGCGTGTGTGTGCGTGTGTGTGTGTGCGTGTGTTCGACTGTGTGTGTGTGTGTGTGTGTGTCTGAGAGTGTGTGTGCGTGTGTTCGACTGTATGCAGCTGTGTGTGCGTGCATGTGTTCGACTGTGTGTGTGTGTGTGCGTGTGTTCGACTGTGTGTGTGTGTGTGTGTGTGTGTCTGAGAGTGTGTGTGTGTGCGTGCGTGTGTTCGACTGTGTGTGTGTGTATGTGTGTGTGCGTGTGTTCGACTGTATGTGTGTGTGTGTCTGAGAGTGTGTGTGTGTGCGTGCGTGTGTTCGACTGTGTGTGTGTGTGTGTGTCTGAGAGTGTGTGTGTGTGCGTGCGTGTGTTCGACTGTGTGCAGCTGTGTGTGCCTGTGTGCGTGCGTGCGTGTGTTCGACTGTGTGTGTGTGTGTGTGTGTATGCGTGCGTGTGTTCGACTGTATGCAGCTGTGTGTGCGTGCGTGTGTTCGACTGTGTGTGTGTGTGTGTGTGTGTGTATGCGTGTGTGTGTTCGACTGTGTGCAGCTGTGTGTGCCTGTGTGTGCGTGCGTGTGTTCGACTGTGTGTGTGTGTATGTGTATGCATGCGTGTGTTCAACTGTGTGCAGCTGTGTGTGCCTGTGTGTGATTGTGCGTGTGTGCGTGTGTGCGTGTGTGTGTGTGTGTGAGAGTGTGTGAGTCTGAGTGTGTGTGTGTGCGCGTGCGTGTGTGTGTGAGAGTGAGTCTGTGTGTGTGTGCGTGCGTGCGTGTGTTCGACTGTGTGCAGCTGTGTGTGCCTGTGTGTGTGTGTGTGTGTGTGTGTGTGTATGTATGTGTTAGTGTGTGTGTGTGTGAGAGTGTGTGAGTCTGAGTGTGTGTGTGTGCGTGCGTGTTCAACTGTGTGCAGCTGTGTGTGCCTGTGTGTGTGTGTGTATGTGTATGTGTTAGTGTGTGTGTGTGTGAGTGTGTGAGTCTGAGTGTGTGCGTGCGTGCGTGCATGTGTGAGAGTGTGTGTGCGTGCGTGTGTGAGAGTGTGTGAGTCTGAGTGTGTGTGCGTGCGTGCGTCTGTGTGTGAGAGTGTGTGAGTCTGAGTGTGTGCGTGTGTGTGTGAGAGTGTGTGAGTCTGAGTGTGTGTGCGTGAGAGTGTGTGGAGGATAGGGTGAGGTGCGGGTGGAGGGGGCTGGAGCTTTGACAAGTGCTGATTAACCCCCTCCCCACCTCCCACACCTCCCCACGTCCCCATCCCCACCTCCACCTCCCCCTCTCTCCTCAAAGCCCCGGGGCTCTCCCTGTCCCCCCCTCCCTGTCCCTCTCTCCCTGTCCCCCTCTCCCTGTCCCCCTCTCCTCCTCCCTCCCTCTCTCCCTCTCTCCCTGTCCCCCTCTCCTCCCTCCCTCTCTCCCTCTCCTGTCCCCCTCTCCCTCCCTCCCTCCCTCTCTCCCTCTCTTCCTCTCTCCCTGTCCCCCTCTCCCTCTCCCTCCCTCCCTCTCTCCCTCTCTCCCTGTCCCCCTCTCCCTGTCCCCCTCTCCCTCCCTCCCTCCCTCCTCTCCCTCTCCCTCTCTCCCTGTCCCCCTCTCCCTCCCTCTCTCTCTCTCTCCCTCTCTCCCTCTCTCCTCTCTCCCTCTCTCCCTCTCCCTCTCCCTCTCCCTCTCCCTCTCTCCCTCTCCCCTCTCCCTCCTCCCTCTCTCCCTGTCCCTCCCTCTCCCCCTCCCTCTCCCTCCCTCCCTCTCTCCCTCAGTGCTTCACCTGCGTGGGTAACGGTTCACGCTACACCCTGACTGACAGCGGTTTCGGGTTTTCGCAGCGTGCCTTCGCCCCCCCCGCCCTAACCGCCCCCCCACCTGGGCGTCTCTGACGGAGAGGGGCAGAGAGCCGGGGCCCGCGGGTCGGAGGGCCGGCCGGGCCAGGCCGGGGCGCTGCCAGCGGGGCCATTAGTGCCGGGCGGCCGGGCCGTTTGAAGGGGCTCCCCCGGGCCAGGCTACCGTGCGCCGGCCCGTTTGATGGCGGCTCCGCCGCGCAGTGCCAGCGCCGGCCCCCCGTCTCCGGGCGGCAGGGCCCCCGCCCGGGCCCGTCTCTGGGAACTGTCAGCCGCTGAATGGCGGTACTGAGCGGTATTAACCCAGGAGGCGAAAGCCAAGACCGTTTGGAGGGGGCGGGCGGGCGGGCGGGCGTGGGGGTGGCGCGGGGGTTTTTGGAGATGGTTGGTCTAAATCGCGGACACAGGTATGGATGGTATGGGTAATAATATACATCACAAACAGGCGCGCGCACACTCACTGATCCTGGGAGACCGTTTCAGACGCTCCCTGTGAATACCGCCTGTTACGCTGCAACACACACACACACACACACACACACACACACATACACACACACACATCCCCACTGCCACACAGCCTCATGCCCCTGACCACACTACAACCCTTACAAACAAGCCACAACATGTCTGTCACAACACACCCACGACGTCCTCACAACGTCCCAGCAACATCTCTACAACGTTCCCCTGTGTGTGTGTGTGTGTGTGTGTGTGTGTGTGTTGCTGCGTAACAGGCGGTATTCACAGGGAGTGTCTGAAATGGTCTCCCGGGATCAGGCTGCCACAGTGGAGCGGGGCCTGCTCATTGGCCGTAAACAATCTTTTGATGAGTTTCGCAGAACGTAATTGACTCTCTCTCTCTCTCTCTCTCTCTCTCTCTCCCTCTCTCTCTCTCTCCCTCTCTCTCTCTCTCTCTCTCTCCCTCTCCCTCTCCCTCTGTCTGGGCTCTCTCTTTCTTATTGTGCCGTTTCTTTGATTTTTTTTGGTTCTTTAATCCAATTTGGTGGGAGCGGGATGCAGGATGGCACGTTGGCGGGTCGGCGGTCCGTCGGTCCGGGTCCAGGGCCCCGGGCCCCGGCCACGGCGTCTCTGGCCCCCGCTGCGGCGCTCCCCCCCCCCCCCGGCCAAGCTGGCCGGAGTTATTACACGGGGCGCGGGGCGCGGTGTGCGGGGCCCAGGGCCGGCGCTGAAAGGGGCCATTGTGCCGCTCTATCAGGGCACATTAATTATGGGCGGAGGAGGCTCTATCAGGGCACATTAATTATGGGCGGAGGAGCTGGAGCTCTGAGTCAGAGTCTCCCTCTGATTACAGCACAAACACACGGGCCCCGGGCTCAAAGACCCCCTGTGCGCCCCCCCCCTTCACCCCCACACACACTCTTTAATGAAGCCAGCGCAGAGAGAGAGAGAGAGAGAGAGAGAGAGAGAGAGAGAGAGAGAGAGAGAGGGGGACAGGGGACAGGGGACAGGGGGGGCACAGGGGGGTTTGGCTGGAGAAAAACTGTCATTAAAGAGCTGTATGTATTTACTTGTAGCTGCTCAGCCTGGCGTGCTGGGGATGGTGGGGGAGAGGGCGAGAGAGAGAGAGAGAGAGAGAGAGAGAGATTGAGAGAGTGTGAGAGAGAGGGATGGAGAAAGAGAGAGAGAAGAATTCTGTCGCCATTTCTGTTTTCCACCGGGATTTGCAGTCGGTGGCTCTGGGATAAGACTGCAGGCATTCCCCCCCTCAGCCCTCCTCCAACTGGCCCATGCACCCCCCCACTCCCTCCCCCACACCCTCAACCCCCCCAAAAAAAGACTTCCATCGGTGCCTGTGAAGTGGTGGTACAGTGAATACAGTACCTGATTATAGCCTAACCCCCCCCAGCCTTTCTAGGGCTCTTGCAGCAGTACTGGGGAAAAGGTGCTGTCTGGGAATAATGAAATAAAGGAATGCTCCCCCCCCCCCCCCCCCCCTCTTTATTTCTCATTTAAACGGAAGGTTCCCACAGCCTCTTTGAAGTTCGTTATAATTGGGGAAATGGGACCTCCATTAGCTGTTCTGCACACCTTCTAAATGTGCCGTCCCTGTGTAGGCAGCGTCGCCCCCGGCTGGTAATTACAGCTGTGTGCTAACGCTCGCAGATCGACCGTTAGCTCCGCTAAAAACTGGGGAAAAAAAAAAAACCAAAAAAAAAAAAAAACCTAATAAAATCCGTTAATGTTTGGAGGGTGTGACGCAAATGAAAGTTTTTAATCGCCCCGATGAGGAGGGATGTGAAATTAAGGCTGTGGCTTATCTTGTTGTGGAAAAACCCCCAGCAGCGGTTGCACTAACCCAGCCTCTGAGATAAAGCAGTGGGCAGACATTGGTAATTTTTAACATTTTTATCTTTTGTAAAAAACCTAAAGAATTATGGTCACAACCAATTATATCACGATGCGTGCGGATTTACTTTTTAATCATGCAAATTAACACAGCGCTTGGAACAACTTTTTCTGCAAACCGGACAAAAGCCTGCAAAAGTTTATAAGTGTAAGTACTCCAATACTTAAGGGATAGTTTGCTCACAGAAGTTGGTCCATACATAGCAACAGGCCATTTTTGCTGAATTTAATAAAGGAGTATACCGTATGCCGTTTCCCGTAGTGCCCCCTGCTGTTGCCATGAGACTAATCGGCCCGTTTTGGTTTGATATCTGTTGCTTTGCTTGTCCAATGTTTACCGGCGGTTGGGTGGAAACACAACCCGTCTGTGTTCATGGACCAAACCGCAGACCTAACCGTAATTCCCTTGTGCTGTGAGAATCTGGCGTTCGACGCACCACGCACGGATAGCTGTGAAGTGGATAAGCGGACGGTTGTCGGAGAGGTTTGGCTCGTGAGCGGCGTTACCGGGCATTGTGGGTATTCCGCGCTCATGTCCCACTGGCATGGCTGTCTGCTGACTGACCCAAACTTTGTGGTTCCTGTTCATCACGCTCCTCTGGACCTGAGAGAGAGAGAGAGAGAGAGGGGGGGGGGGGAGAGAGGGTGAGAGAGAGAGAGAGAGGGTGTGTGAGACTAGAGAGAGGGACAAGAAATCTTTTTTTTTTGCCTTTCCCCCCCATTTTGTTAAAACTACTTGCATATAATGCTATAGAAATGTATACCATTTTGTATTTCATGAGATTAAAGCAGTTTGAATTTGAAAGAGCGAGAGAGAGAGAGAGAGCAAGAGAGAGAGAGTTGGCATAAAGAAAAAAGTTGAAAGAAAAAAAGACCCCAGGACCAAAAAAAAAAAAACCCTGGCAGTTCACAGGAAAGTTTCTTTTCTCCCTCTTACCCCCCCATGGCCCCCCTCGTCCAGCCTCACTTCTCCCCAGAGAGGCTGTTACATAACTTATTTCCACCATTACCCCCCCCCCACGCCCCCACACACACATCCTCCCCCCAGCACTGCCCTCCACCCCGCCCCCCCTCCCTTCCCCACTCTGTAGCTGTGAAATATTTTCACTGGGTTCTGTGTTGGAGATTGAACAGACTCAGTCACACAACTAGTCTTGCCCCGAACACGCTCTCTCTCTTTCTCTCTGTCTCTCTCTCTCTCCTCTCTCTCCCTCTCCCTCTCTCTCTCCCTCTCCCCCCCCCTCTCTGTCTCTCTCTGGCCTTTCACCTCCCTGACAAACACTCAGTAGCATTAATCAGGCAGTTCTGTCATTGTGAGCATCTGTGATAATGGTCTGGTTTTTATCATCGGTGTGACCCCCCCCCCCCCCAACCGCACCCCCGCCAACCGCATTCCCACAATGCACTGCCCTAAGAGTAAAGTGGAGGCCTTCGCTATGTTCACGGTAGAAATAAGACAGATATTTGGCGGATAATGACAAATTGCTAAACTGACATGAAAGAATAAAAATGAGCACACGGCCAGTTTCAGAACACAAAAATATTAAATATGGGCCTGATATGACAGCATGTCTAAGAGTATACCTGTTTATATATTTGTCTTACAGTTTTCTGAAGCAATATTTTTGACTGTAAACACCCACCCCATTAAGAATAGTGGCCATGCAGCACACTGTGTGTAAACTGAAAGTTAAACTGTTAGTGTTCAGTGTTCAGGACACATATTTGTCATTGGAGGTGTAGTCCCTTTAAAAAGCGCAGTGAGGTCAGAATACATTTGTACGTCTCAGTACCCTCAGAGGTGAGCTTGCAGGTTGCATGTGAAATGCTTGCCAGCACCCAAGAGGCTTTAATAGATGGCTGAATTCTTTCTCGAATTCCTGAACGACACTTTGAACAGCATCGTATTTATGGCTCAAGCACGCACGTCATTGAAGTTCTTACATTTAATTTTGAACCGCTGTTTATATAACATAGCGTTTTAATATTGTCAGGGGTCAAGAGAACGGAGGCAGCGATTTCTTGGATGGCTTTATGAAGTCTGTGTGTTCATGTGCTTTATGAAGTCTGTGTGTTCATGTGCTTTATGAAGTCTGTGTGTTCATGTGCTTTATGAAGTCTGTGTGTTCATGTGCTTTATGAAGTCTGTGTTCATGTGCTTTATGAAGTCTGTGTTCATGTGCTTTATGAAGTCAGTGTGTTCATGTGCTTGCATGAAGGCTGTGTTGATGGATGGGATTACATTACATTTACATGACATTACATTTATACGGCGCTTTTCTAGACACTCAATATGTTTACAGTGATGAGGGGGAAACTGGCCTCAACCACCACCAATGTGTGTAGCCCCCACCTGTGTGATGCACGGCTGCCATTTTGCGCCAGCACGCTCACCACACACCAGCTGAGGTGAAGAGGGAGAGGGAGCAAGAGAGAAAGAGGGAGAGGGAGAGGGAGAGAAGAATGTTTTTTGCGTATGCTGCGTGTATGTTCCCACCCCGTCAGAGACAGCTTTCTCTCCGTGTCGATCCGATGTCGGAACAATGGCGGTACACTGGAACAAGGTTACCGGAGCCTGGCGGTAAAGCCGGGCGGCCGATGCCCCATGCAGAGAGGCTAAGCCCTACAGCCAGCAACCGTGGGGAAGCGACCGGACCCAGCGCTGGCACAAACCGGGCCCAGCGCTGGCACTGGCTTGGCACGGCTGGGTTTCAGAAGCCAGTCTTTTTATAGTGTGAATGCAGGCCTGGGATCTCGGGACGGGGGGACAGGGGGAAGGGGGGGGGGGGAGGGAAGGGGTGAATAGTATCATATTTTGCATTTCTAAAAGAGTGGACAAAGAAGAGGGGTCCTCTCTCCCCCCCCCGTCCCCCGTCCCGTCCCGTCCCGTCCCAGTAACACGCCGCGGGGCGGGGGGGGGGGGGCAGAGCGCTAACGAGCGCATGCGATTAATGCGCGTGACCGCGGCTAACAAACGCCGCTTCCATGGCACGACTGTTAATGAGTGATGAAAGAGCGTTTTCCCATACTCAGCACTGCACTCATTTCTTTTCTGTTTTCGGCTGGGGGGGGGTGGGGTCGGGTGGTAGGGTGGTAGGGGGGTGGGTCGGGTGGTAAGGGGGGGGGGTGTCGGGTGGTAAGGGGGGGGGGGTGTCAGTTGAAGTTGCAAAACAGATTAATGAAGGCCGCATACCACAGGGCACAGGAAAAAAAAAAAAAAGAGTAAAAGGCCTTGATGGAAAGACAAAAGTAAGTTTTGGAAAATGCTAATTCCCCGGCGGGGTAGCGGCACTGACGGAGTGGGAGAGTGGGAGTGTGTGTCTGTGTGTACCGGCATGTGTGTGTCTGTGTGTGTGTGTGTGTGTGTGTGTGTGTGTGTCTGTGTGTGTGTGTCTGTGTGTGTGTCTGTGTGTGTGTGCGTGTGTGTGTCTGTGTGTGTGTACCGGCATGTGTGTGTCTGTGTGTGTGTACCGGCGTGTGTGTGTGTGTCTGTGTGTGTGTGTACCGGCATGTGTGTGTCTGTGTGTGTGTGTGTGTGTCTGTGTGTGTGAGTGATGAGTTATGAGTGTGAGTGTGAGTGGGAGAGTTTGTGTGTATATGTGTGGGTGCGAGAGTGTGTGTGTGTGTGTGTGTGTGAGTGTGTGTGTGAATGTGTGTATATGTGTGAGAGGGAGAGTGTATGTGTCTGTGTGTGGTTGTGAATGCGTGTATATGTGTGAGTGGGAGAGTGTGTGTGTGTGTGTGTCTATGTGTGGTTGTGAGTGTGTGTGTGAATGTGTATATATGTGTGAGAGGGAGAGTGTGTGTGTGTGAGTGTGTGAATGTGTGTATATGTATAGGAATGGGTGAATGAGAAGCATCAATTGTACAGCGCTTTGGATAAAGGCGCTATATAAATTCCAACCATTTACCATTTACCATATGTGTGAGAGGGAGAGTGTGTGTCTGTGTGTGGTTGTGAGTGTGTGTGTGAGTGTGTGTATATGTGTGAGAGGGAGAGTGTGTGTGTCTGTGTGTGGTTGTGAGTGTGTGTATGTGTGTGAGAGGGAGAGTGTGTGTGTCTGTGTGTGGTTGTGAGTGTGTGTGTGAATGTGTGTATATGTGTGAGTGGGAGAGTGTGTGTGTCTGTGTGTGGTTATGTGTGTGTGTGTGTGTGAGCGTGAGCGTGTGTATATGTGTGAGAGGGAGAGTGTGTGTCTCTGTGTGGTTGTGAGTGTGTGTGTGAGTGTGTGTATATGTGTGAGGGGGAGTGTGTGTGTGGTTGTGAGTGTGTGTATATGTGTGAGAGGGAGAGTGTGTGTGTGGTTGTGAGTGTGAGTGTGTGTATATGTGTGAGAGGGAGAGTGTGTGTGTCTGTGTGTGTGTGAATGTGTGTATATTTGTGAGAGGGAGAGTGTGTGTGTGTGTGTGTGTGTGTGTGAGTGTGTGTATATGTGTGAGAGGGAGAGTGTGTGTGTGTGTGTGTGTGTGTGAGTGTGTGTATATGTGTGAGAGGGAGAGTGTGTGTGTGTGTGTGTGTGAGTGTATGTGTATGTATATGTGTGAGAGGGAGAGTGTGTGTGTGTGTGTGTGTGTGTGTGAGTGTGTGTGTGTGAGTGTGTGTGTGTGTGTGAGTGTATGTATATGTGTGAGAGGGAGAGTGTGTGTGTGTGTGTGTGAGTGTATGTATATGTGTGAGAGGGAGAGTGTGTGTGTCTGTGTGTGGTTGTGAGTGTATGTATATGTGTGAGAGGGAGAGTGTGTGTGTGTGTGTGTGAGTGTATGTATATGTGTGAGAGGGAGAGTGTGTGTGTCTGTGTGTGTGTGAGTGTATGTATATGTGTGAGAGGGAGAGTGTGTGTGTGTGTGTGTGTATATGTGTGAGAGGGAGAGTGTGTGTGTGTGAGAGTGTGTGTGTGAGTGTGTATATGTATATGTGTGAGAGTGTGTGTGTGTGTATGTGAGTGTGTATATGTGTGAGAGGGAGAGTGTGTGTGTGTGTGTGAGTGTGTATATGTGTGAGAGGGAGAGTGTGTGTGTGTGTGTGTGAGTGTGTATATGTGTGAGAGGGAGAGTGTGTGTGTGTGAGTGTGTATATGTGTGAGAGGAGAGTGTGTGTGTGTGTGTGTGTGTGTGTGTGTGTGTGAGTGTGTATATGTGTGAGAGGGAGAGTGTGTGTGTGTGAGTGTGTATATGTGTGAGAGGGAGAGTGTGTGTGTGTGTGTGTGTGTGTGTGTATATGTGTGAGAGGGAGAGTGTGTGTGTGTGTGTGTGTGTGAGTGTGTGTATATGTGTGAGAGGGAGAGTGTGTGTGTGTGTGTGTGAGTGTGTATATGTGTGAGAGGGAGAGTGTGTGTGTGTGTGTGTGTGTGAGTGTGTGTATATGTGTGAGAGGGAGAGTGTGTGTGTGTGTGTGTGTGTGTGTGTGAGTGTGTGTGTGTGAGTGTGTGTGTGTGTGTGAGTGTATGTATATGTGTGAGAGGGAGAGTGTGTGTGTGTGTGAGTGTGTGTATATGTGTGAGAGGGAGAGTGTGTGTGTGTGTGTGTGAGTGTGTATATGTGTGAGAGGGAGAGTGTGTGTGTGTGTGTGAGTGTGTATATGTGTGAGAGGGAGAGTGTGTGTGTGTGTGTGTGAGTGTGTATATGTGTGAGAGGGAGAGTGTGTGTGTGTGTGTGAGTGTGTATATGTGTGAGAGGGAGAGTGGACATATGAAAGCTATTGCCTGGTTTGGGGGGGGGGGGGGGGGGGGGGGGGATGGTGGCTGTGCAAGAGCGTCAAAAGTATCACTGTTACTGTGAATTAAAAAAGAAATATAATTGTTACAGTATGTGGTAATGTGAGTGAATGTGTTTTTAAACAAGGAAAATAAATCTGCAAAGGAACAATTACACATACCTGTAAATTAGCTGAAACTCCAAACTGCCATCCTTTTTTCGTTTAGGGTGGGTAGGGCTCTTATTTTAAATATAAGATGTATCAGCTGAACCCTACCACAGCTTCACGGGGGAGAAAGAAAATAAAATAAAGCTGTATATTCTCACTTTCCAAAATAGCGGCTCTTAAATCTTTTGCAGCTTGGCTGCTCTCAGGTGTCTCAGTGTGGTTTTGATTGACCCATTTTCCCCTTGCATAAGAGTGTGGTTTTCTAGGAGTCCCTCCGAACGGGAGAAATCGGTGGGGAGAGGCGCACAGAATAACTAAGGGGGTGTGATTAATGGCCTCCCACATTACCGTTACGCTCAGGAGAACAAAGGCTAATCTCTTGCACATGCAGTTGGGATTCGAGGAGGAACTGGAATCTGGGGGTGTTGGGGCAGAGGCTGTGGCTGTGTTACTGTAGGAATGCTGAGGGACCGTGTGTGTGTGTGTCTGTGTGTGTGCGTGCGTGCGTGCGTGCGTGCGTGCGTCTGCAAGCTTATAGTATGTTACATATACACTCAATGACTAGTTTATTAGGTAGACCTGTACACCAGCTTGTTAATGCAAATACTTCATTAGCCACTTCATCCTTCATATCCTTCATACTTCATCACGTGGCAGCAACTAAATGCATAAAAGCATGCAGACGTGGTCAAGAGGTTATGCTGTTTTTCAGACCAAATGTCAGAATGCAAAAGAAATGTGATCTCTGTGAGTTTGATTGTTGGTGCCAGGCAGGGTGATTTGCGAATCTCAGAAACTGCTGGTCTCCTGGTATTTTCATCCACAACAGTCTCATGCAGAGAATGGTGCAAAAAACAAAAAAACATCCAGTGAGCAGCAGTTCTGTGGGCAGAAACATGTTGTTAATGAGAGAATGGCCAGACTGGTCACAAATACCCCAGCACAAATAACCAGACATTACCACAGTGGTATGCAGAAGAACATCTCTGAACACACTTAAAGCATCAAACCCCAAGTCTATAGGCTACAGCCAATAAGTCTAATAAAATTAAGTCTAATAAAGCCTAACAAAGTGCTCACAGAGTGTATATTAGGAAAATGTTGTGGGCATTGTATTTTAATGAGTGTGACAGTGCAGCTGTATCGCAGTGAGCCGTGGTGGAGACCCGGTTCTGTGTTTAAAATAAAACGGACCGCTTCGGAGTGTCGGGAATCAAAGGGCGGCAGAAATCCGCTCTCCTGGAGCGCCGGCTTTCCTTTTGGGAGACGACCGCGGTGTTCGATTTGGCTGCGGAGCGCGGCTGTCAGATCTGGTGCTTGGCCGGGCAAACTGTTGGCTGGGAGAGGGCATCTGGGTTATTTATCTGACTGTGAGTTCTGGGCAGATTCAGGTGGTGGGGTAGGATGGGTGGGGGGGCGGGGGGCAGTTGGAGGAGAAGAGGGGTGGGGGGTGGAGAGTATTGCAGCTGATGGGTTCTGGAACAATATAGCCTCCAATTCCAGGATTAATCCAGGAGGCTAAAGATGCCTCTCCTCGATGGCAGCAGCAGGTGTGGGAGACAGAGTGAGGCTCTGGGGCTGCTCACCTCAGCCGTCAGTCACACAGGCATGCTAATTGACTGCGCTGCATTTTTATGGTTCAGGATTTAATGGCCAGGCAAAGGCCTGCCATTTTGTGTGTGTGTGTGTGTGTGCATGTGTTTGTGTCTATGTTTTTGTGTGCATGTGTGTCTATGTGTCAGTGTGTGTGTGGGTGTGTGTGTGTGTCTGTGTGCATGTGTCGATGTGTCAGTGTGTGTGTGTGTGTGTGTTTGTGTGCATGTGTATCTATGTGTCAGTGTGTGTGTGTATTTGTGTGTGTATATGTTTGTGTGCATGTGTGTCTATGTATCAGTGTGTGCATGTGTGCATGTGTGCATGTGTGCATGTGTGCATGTCTGTGTGTCTGTGTGCATGTGTGTTTGTGTGCATGTGTATCGATGTGTCAGTGTGTGTGTGTATATATGTGTGTGTGTGTGTGTGTGTTTCTGTGCATGTGTGTCTTTGTGTCAGTGTGTGTGTGTATATATATATATATATATATATATATATATATATATATATATACGTACGTGTCTGTGTGTTTGTGTGCATGTCTGTGTGCCTGTGTATGTATTGGTATCTATGCATATGTTGTCTCTGTATGTGTCTGCATGTATGTCTGCATGTCTGTATATGTGCCTGTGTGTGTGTGTGTGTGTGTGCCTGTGTGTGTGTGTGTGTGTGCCTGTTCTGTTTGCGTGTGTGTTTGCAGCTCTATTTGGAAAGAACACAGAGTTCTGCATTCAGTTTTCATATGGACTCCAGTAACTATAAACACAGATTTAGTGAGCTCTGTCTTTAAGCCTGACACATGTAGGCTGTACTATGGAGAGCACAACACAACAGGAGTCAGGGCCGGCCAACAGAGGCTTCTGCTTCTAATCTGCAGGAAGGTCATCTCTCCCGGCATCTGGTTACTGCGCAATGCTGGTCAGCTGGACTCTGGTGAAGACCTGGAGCTTTGCACTGAATGGTTACCATGGCTTGAGTTTGAGAAAAGACTTAATATATTTCCGTTCCTCAAGCATATCCATTTGTCTGTTCTCATGTATTATTTTTGAAGGCTTTTTTAATTTTCGGGGCAGTTTGAATTATTTGCTGGCACGGAAAATCAGGCCTCACGCAAGACCTGACTAAAATGTCAGTGTATATTTTAAAAGTGTCCTGGCATAAAGTAAGTATGACATCACTGTCCAAAGTGTGATGCCATGGGAGGAAATTCATCCTGATTGGCTGGACTGTAGCATCAGCAGGTCTGGCATATCCTGCTTTTCCACTGGCCAGTCTCTACCTCTGTCTGGCGGCCATTTTGTGTGGAATCTGCAGACTCCTCGTTTGGTGCATGATGTTGTTTTTATTCAAGGTCATTAACCCTCCTCACACACCCTGCTGCTCTGGTTGTTTGGGAAACTCTCCCCCCCACCCCCCCCCCCCCCCCCCCCCCCCCCCCCCCCCCCCATCCTTTGGCAAAATATGAAAGGCAGTCTTGTCTTCCGCTGTCTCCTAGAGCTTCTCCGCACGTCCTCCCATCTTGCGGATCAAATGTCTTGAAACCTGCTCAAAACCAACTCCTCAGATGTGGCCGGCCAATGGGACGCTGTTCTGCAGCGACTGCTGACCGGACTCCTGCAGGATCGGCCATACTGTGCCGGAGCTGGAGAGTGCTCTGGGTCAGGCTCGCCTGTTTCAGACGCCTGAAAGAGGCCATTATCCTGCCTCTCCCAGGACGTGGGTATTCTCTTACACGGGCCGGCGTTCACGGCGTGAAGCTGGTGAACCCAACGAGACGGTGAAAGAGCCCGCTATACCAGATTTCGCCACCGTCACGTAAAATCTCGGTGACTAAACCCGGGCCGGATCCGTTCGATTCCAGGTCGACGCGTCGGCCGCAGGTGTTCCCATGGTGACGGCGAAGCGTCGTTACCTGCCGGGTGAAGCGGCGCGGCGGTCGCCGACGGTAACGGCCGTCGCGGTCGGCACGCGTGACGATGGCACTCCCCCGTGCCGGCGTGTCTCTGTCTCCTCCGGGCGAGTGATGCGACATTCGCGCCCGGCGTGACCGCAGCCCGTGGAGAGGTCGTGTTCGTCCGGCGTGGCGGGACACGCGTGTCATGAGCCGGGTCACCGGGTGCAGCAGGCCCGGTCCGGCGCGGTTTTGACAGCGTTGTGTCCGACGACAGATCGGACACGGGACGCTGAACGTGGGGATTTATCTCTCCCTCTCTCTGTGGGACGCGCAGCGCAGTAATGTTAAAAAAACACCGCTACCCGTCCGGCCCCGCTCACCCGCCCCCCCCGGCCCCGCCGCGGCCCCCCCGTCCTGCCCCGGCGCGGCGGGGCCAGACCAGAGTCCCTCATTCAGGAATATTCATCGTGCGGATCGTGCGACCGTATCCTCATCCCCAACATTTCATCGTTATTCTGACGTCTTTCCAAAAAAAAAACCCCAAAATACAAGGTTTCATTTTACCCAGCCGGGCCCAGACCCTTTGAAAGGGGGAAAGTCCAATAAACAACCCGCAGAACTGAAATATGAGTTCCGCCGGTGGGCTGGGAGAGGAGCACGGAGAACGCAGAATCCTGGCGGCCTGCGTTTAAGCTGATTATTGCCTGTTTTTGTTTGTCACGCTCAACAGGCTCGCCAATCAAAGCAAGGGTCACACAACGCTTTCCAATTCTTTTTTTATTCAATATATTTTTTATACACTGAAGTGAAGCCATTTTCTAATACCTCTGGGCACTATTACAATCAAAGCAAATGTAATTTAATAAGATTTTTTTCCCCCTATTAAGTAATGTAACTCTTAGTTGAAGTAGACAGGGGTAACATTGCAAATAGGCAATCAGGGAATCCTCCTTTAGCGCGCATGCATGCCTGTGGCAGGATTAGGACAGTTAAAAGTTTAACAATAAGTTCTCCGCGTCCTAGCTGGTTACTCTCTCTCAAGCCACTGAATAGCACAATTAAACCCCTTCCTTGAAGAGAAACAGCCCCCCGTCCCCCCCCAACCCCGTTTGCCCCCTCAATCCACCATTAATCACCCCCACATGCGAATAATGAGGTGAGCAGAGAGAGGCCAGGGGTTCCCAGGCCTACAGGTCCAGTATCTCCAGGTCGCCCTCAATGCCATGCTGTTTGAGGAAGCTGTTTATTCTGCTCCGTAATGGCCTCTGTCACGGGCCCCCAGCCAAGCGCTCGCTGATTTACTTCAGGTGGCTGTGTGTGCATTGTCCGGCCTGGCTCGCCCTGACCTGTGACCCCTGACCCCTGCGACCCCGTGCTCTAATCAGCGAACGGGTCAGCGTTTGGCCTGGGATCGGGGTGGGGTGGTGTGTGTGTGTGTGGGGGGGGGGGGTAATCCGCGTGGCTATGCGCGTTTGTGTGTGCTGTAATGGATATCCCTGCTGCTCTCTCTCCCCTCCCTCCCTCCCTCCCTCTCTCTCTTTCCCTCCCAAATTCCCTTACAGCACCGGCATTACATCGCATTATCAGGCTGTGGTTACCGCTAATGATAATAAACGACCGTCTCTCTTCTCTCTTCTCCAATAGCGCGGGGCTAACGCAGGCGCTACGGCGATCCGGCGCGTTCTATTTTAACGTTCGTCCACTCCTCCGCCGGGGACTCTCGGGGACCGCTCCCGACCCGTCCCGCTAAGCCCCGTCCCTCGGCCTCGTCCGTAACCCGGGCCAGAATGGAAAAGGGCTGATATTTTTTTTGCGGTCGCTGTTGCCGTCTAGACAATTTGCACCATACCCCCCCCCCCCCCCCCCCCCATCCTCGCCTCTGTAAATACACACACGTGTGTAAATATAGAAAGCCTCGCTGCCCGCTGGAGTGATTAGTGTTGAAACCCCCCCCTCCCCCCACACACACACCCGACACGCCTGCACACCCCACACGCCTGCACCAGGCCCTGGGACTGCAGTCTCCCCATGCCTGAGTGGCTATATTTACTCAACCTTGCGTCTGCTGATGCGCCCGGGCCCAGTGAGGCCTGGTGGGGCCAGGGAGTGGATGACAGGGGGGAGGCAGGGGGGAGAAATATTGGGCATCTGACCCCTACTGGGGGAACAAGGGGCACTGACACTGCATATCACTGTGATCCAGGGTCTGTCACCACAATGCACACACATAGTGTCTCTCTTTCTCTCACACTCACACACACACACACACACACAAACACACACACACACACACAGTCTCTCTCTTTCTCTCTCACACACACTCTCACACACACACATAGTGTCTTTCTCTCTCTCACACACATACACACACACAGACACACACCCACACACACACACACCACACACACACATGCGCAGTCTCCCTCTCACACGCAAACACACACTCATCATTCCCACTCTCCACATGACCCTCACATCCATTAGACCTCTGGTACTGTGCTGGGGCATCGGTCAGTTCTGCCCCTAATCCCTGCCCCCCTCCTCATCACCCCTGTGACCCCACCCCCCCCTCACCCCCCGGCCTGACCCCCTGGCCATATTAACCTGTACAGATCCCGTGTCATGTGACCTGGAGCAATGAAGCCCTTTATTCCAAACCTCCTTAAAATGGCGTGGGGCGGTTGCAATCCCTTGATCCCCGTGATGAAGAGCTCACTGGGATAGTATGTGCCAGACAGAGCCTCCTGCCAAACTCTCAACACAATTCCTCTCAGAGTAAATATAAACTTGAAAGTCATACTAGAGGTACTGAACTGGGCCATGCCTTCATCTCTCTCTCTCTCTCTCTCTCTCTCTCAGACGCACACACTCACACTAACACATGCACTTTCATGCTCACACACACATATGCACACTCATCTGACACACTAACACTCTCACTCATTCTTCCTCTTACAGACACACACACCCATGCTTACACTCTCCCACACACGCTCACACACACACTCTCTCTCACACACACACACTCTCACACACACACACACACACACACACAGACATACTCTCACTCACACACACACATACACACACATACACACACACACACACACACACACACTCTCACTCACACACACACACACACACACACACACAAACACACACACACATACACTCACTCTCACTCACACACGCATGCACACACACACAGACACACACACTCTCACTCACACACACAAACACACAAACACACACATACACTCACTCTCACTCACACACACAGACACACACACACACACACCTGTATAACGCTGCGTTCGGGACAGTCTGTCTCGCCCTCATGTTTAGGGGTCCACGGCTGCTTCTCGGGCCCTCTGTCCCCCACGATAGGCCTGCAGGGGGGCAGCAGGATGCGAAGACGCTGTAACTCTGTGGAAAAACAACAGCTGGGTCCACCGGCTCGACTGTGATCAGCAGCGTTTAATGAGCAGCCAGGGCGATGCTCACACTGGGCTTTAATGCATGCTATGGCCTGTCAGGACCTGTAGCAGAAACAGTGACCCTTGGAGGGTTCAGGCCCAGGTCTGACACAGCTCTAGATACTAGATCGGCGCTCTCAAACTCACTGCCCCGCAGGGCCAATTGCATGCTGGGTTTTTATTCCAGATCTTGATTGGATAATTACTTCAATTATTTGCTACATTTGGGCTGTAAGTTTGCACATAATGTATATAAAGGGGAATATGTTATTTGCATATAAATAACAGCTGTTGCCTCTATTCTGTGCGTTAATGCTGAATTAGTCGTTGGAATCAATGAAGGCAGCATCAATAGGTCAGAATGTAAACACACAGCAATGCATACACACACATACACACAGCCCTCTGTGACAACGAGTGTGAGACCACTGCTCTAGACAGTCCGTAAAATGACAGGATAAAAAAGCTTATATGGGCTAGATGGCCTTTTCTCCTCATCAAACAAGCATTTTATATCTATATCTACAGCAGGGTCCAAAGGTCTGAGACCACTTGTGAAAACGCTCCTATTTTGCATTCTTTTCTAATTGAATACAACCCTTTTCATAACTAATTGTATTATCAGCATAATAATTTGAGTGGGAAGTTGAATCTTTAAAAAAATTCTTTTGAATTTCTTCGTATTTGGTATGCCCACCTTTTGCTTTAATGGCAATGTGCACTCCAGCTGGCACGGACTCCACAGATTTGTTCAGAACCTTGATGACTCATGTTATCCCGGCATTATTTGACCATGTTCCAAAGAGCATCTTGTGATGTTACTGAACGCTTGGCTATTTTCAGTCGTCAAGGGCCCCCATAAGCATTCAGCGGGTTTGAGGTCAGGTGACTGTGGATTGTGCCGCACTCCTGGCTCTTCTCCGGTCTTCGAGTAGTCCTTGCAAAGTTTTGAAGTAACTTTCATTTCTTTCATACTTTTCAAAAATCCTAAAACTTTCTGATTATTTCCTGGATTACATGAAATAAAACCCCCATTTTATCAATGTGGCCTCAGACTTTCTGACCCCCGCTGTATATTTAGATATTTATCCAGCCTCCTCATTGGCCCAGATTGGCACAGTAAAGAGAAGATGGAAACAGAGGAAGATGTAATGATGTTAACAGGTGATTCATCTGCGTAGCGCTGCCTGAGGCTTGGATGCGCCCGGAAAGCCTCCGCTTCAAGTACGGGACCTGGAACGCTGGTTCACGCGATGCTAATGATATTTTAAATATTTATAGATGTTTCTGATGAACTGCAGGCTTTTACAATGGCTGGTTTAGGGGTTGTTTGGGAGTGTGCGGTCTAAAGCCGGGAAGTACACTTCAAGTCACTCCAAAACAGCTGGAAGGGCAATGTTATGTTTCTAGTGACTACATATGAAACCAAAAAAATATTTGTATAGTGTTTATTCACAATTATAAACATAAATATATTTGTTATATTGTGCTAATACTTCTTTCCTTGAGCGCAAGCAGTAGAGCTAACCAAAAATAATATTCTTTTATATAACCTTTTGAATAATAAGCAGGTCATTTATATACGGTATGTAAGAAAAACATCTTGAAAGTGCTGTATAAGCTGCTTTGGAGTGTTTGCTTTGTTTACTTTTCTTGACCGCAAAACCTCGGAATGCTCATTATAAAGACAGCAGGCTGTCAAAAACGTGTCTACATAAATATCTAAATGTGTGTGTCTGGGCCAATTGAAAAACTGAAAGGCTATCTGGTAACCTATCCCTTTAAATACAATGCTGTAACCCAATGCAAATGTTTATGTTAGATTTTGGACTGCGGGGTCTTGCATGTGATTGCAAAAACATAGCCACAAATTTCATACTATAATAACACAATTTGAAAGTACAAAATGGTTTCCATAAGAAGGAGAGTTGTTGATGTGAGGGAGAGTTGGGAAAGGGTGGGGGGGGGGGGGGGGTGCAGGAAGCGATGAGGGGGGGTTGAGGTCCTTCCAAGAGGTCCCTCAGCAACTGGTAACCTTTGACCTGGCCTGGGCCCCCACCCCCCGACTCGGACATAGTTTAACTCTGCTCTCAATGTGCATCAGATACAGTGCGTATTGTGTGTGGGAGACAGGAGCACAATGCTGGATTTATCATGGGCCTGTATGTGATCTTCTCTTTTCACTTCATCTCTCTCTCCCTCTCTCCCCCTCTCTCTTCCCCCCCCTCTCTCTCTCTCTCTCTCTCTCCCCCCTCCTCTCTTCCCCCCCCTCTCTCTCTCTCTCCCACCCCTCTCTCTCTCCCCCCCCCCCCCTCTCTCTCTCTCATCTGCCCTCCTAGCAGAAGTCTTCCTTTTTAGTTTTTTTGTTGACAAATAAACCTATTTTCTCCTCTCCATAGAGGCCTTGATGGGGCCGGGCGCGCCCTCGTTCACCCCCCTGCTCCCCGGCTCGCTCACGGGGGAAGAACAGAGCGGCCGGTTCATCACGCGGCGGTTACTGAAAGGGTCTCGCGATGCGATGCCATATCAGGGGGGCTGCTGTATCTTAGCGATGTGCTCTTTTAGAACGACGACATTATGGGCTGTCGGGGGAAGATTCCCGGAACATGGCACGCTCCAACGGGAGGACTGGACGGTGCGTTAAGGCCCGGTGCAGTCCAGACTGCCGCCACGGAAACCGCATATGAGTGTTCAGTCCCGCTCCGCGCAGTGTGTATTCAGTGTGCATTAATGTGTGTGCGCGTTTGTGTACGTGTATACGATACAGGGCCGACATTGGTGACATTGGCTCAGGCGGTAAGAGCGGTCGTCTGGCAGTCGGAGGTCGGAGGGTTGCCGGTTCGATCCCGCCCTGGGTGTGTCGAAGTGTCCCTGAGTAAGACACCTAACCCCCAAATGCTCCTGACGAGCTGGTCGGTGCCTAGCTGCCATAGCAGCCTACCGTTGTTGGTGTGTGAGTGTGTGTATGTATGAATGGGTGAATGAGAAGCATCAATTGGACAGCACTTTGGATAAAGGCGCTATATAAATGCTACCCATTTACATGTTCCTAGGAGTGTGTGTGCGTGCATGCGTGTGTATGCACATGCGTGTGTGTGTGTAAGTGTGTTGCTTGTGTGTTTGTGTATATATATATATATATATATATATATAGTCATTTCAGAAAGCATCCTCCCCCACCTTTGCTCAGCCTTGGTGAGTCACTACGCTGCTCTGAAAGACCCGAACCTCTTCCCTCCCCGAAGAACGCAGACGCCGTCACGGGCGGCTAGCGTGCGGGAAGCCTCTTGCAAAATGGAACATTCAGACGTGTGAACACTGCTTGGGCTCTGATCTGATGATCTGAGATCACTGACGTTGGGGGTTGGGGGTTTTGGGGTGGAGAGAGAGAGAGAAAGAGAGAGGGAGGGGAGGGGAGGGGAGGGGAGGGGGGTGATTTGAAGGATAACCGTGCACTATGTGGAGCCCCCCTCTCTCAAAAGCCAGGGACCCCCAAGGGGGGAGTTTGTGTGCAAGTAAACAATACACCCCTGCCATCGCTCCCTAATTAATGAATAGTTTATGCATTGCGCAGATGAGCTTTGGGACAGATACGGATTGCATCATTGGCTATAGGACTGGAGATGGATGGAAGGAGGGAGAGAGAGAGAGAGAGAGGAGAGGTTTCTGAAGAGTGCTACAATAATGCTCGACCCTGCAGCCGGGATACTGAACTCCACTTCCTGCGGGCCACAGTGTGTGCAGGCGTTTGCTTCAACCGTGCGCTCCACCTCCAGTTGAGTCGTGCTGCCCTACAGGAACCTGAACATCTACGGCTGGCAAACTTCACCGACTCAAACCATGATTGAGAGACTGCAGTTGCCAGGGCCATGATTGACAGACTTCGATGGGTTAATTTAAACATTGTTCATGGGGGATCGGGGTTCTGTGGGCCAGTAGAGGCCGAACAGGGCTTAAACAGGCGAAAGCAGGCCGTTCAGGACCAGGGTAAAGGTTGTGGCAGGGTAAAGCAATCTAAACAGAGCTGTGGAAGGCCGAACAGGGCTGAATCAGGCTGAATCAGGCTGAATCAGGCTGAAACAGGCTAAAGCAGGGTAAAGGTTGTGGCAGGGTAAAGCAATCTAAACAGAGCTGTGGAAGGCCGAACAGGGCTGAATCAGGCTGAATCAGGCTGAAACAGGCTAAAGCAGGGTAGAGGTTGTGGCAGGGTAAAGCAATCTAAACAGAGCTGTGGAAGGCCGAACAGGGCTGAATCAGGCTGAATCTGGCTAAAGCAGGGTAAAGGTTGTGGCAGGGTAATGCAATCCAAACAGAGCAGTAGAAGGCCAGAAAGGGCTGAATCCGGCTAAGCCTGGCCCAGCTGATGTAATTTGGGGATTTGCCTTTATAAATAAACTCTGCATCGCATCGACTGCCAGACGAATGGCTATATTTTGCCACCCCCACCCTTGTGGACGGAGGGATGGTCTGATTGAGAAAAGCTTCAATGATGAGCAATGTGTTCCATCTTCACCCCCCCCCCCCCCCGCCCGTCGAAAGGCTTCATCTCCCCGGTGGGTGTTGTGTCGAGGCTATCAACGATGTCATTATAATAGGAACACATGTGCGCAGTCTTTCGCCACCTCATTCCAATGCAATAAATAGAGCCTCGGGGAAGGAGGAGGGGGGGGAGAAATGTCCCCCTCTCGCAGAACAGGGCGGGGTGGGGCGCGAGCGAGGCGCCGGCCGATGGCGGAAAAGTGGCTTGTGTCGGGTGATGTCATCCTCGGATCCCCCCGGGTCCGAGCATGCAGACAGTTCACGAATGACGCAATCGCTGCCATTTGGGTGCAACAAAACGAAAACTAACTAGGCCTAACTAGTCGTGCTATCTTGCCGGTAGGCTGCGAGTTTGGCGAGCCGTCCTGGCGCCATAACCAGATTTAGATCATTCGGTCCCTGAATAAGTGGTTGCGTCCAGCTGAGGGGATATTTCTCTTGCAGGCTGATGGTGAAGGGCCGGCCCGCCCTGCCCTGATGTAATCGCCTCGTCTTTTCGAGAAATTCTGAGGTACTATGACTGGCTAAAGAACCACTTCGCTCTTCTACCGTGGTGTAAGATCCAGCTATGACCAGCTTAAACTGACCAACTCCCAGCTGTTTCAAAACCTGGCTTGAGCTGGTCAAACCGTGTTGAGTATGAAGGTAGTCTGAACTGGTCAACCAGGTACCAGCTGTTTAAAAACCTAGCTTGAGCTAGTCAAACCATGTTGAGTATGGAGCTGGTCTGAACTGGTCAACCAGGTAGCAGCTGTTTAAAAACCTAGCTTCAGCTGTTTTTCAGCAGGGTACAAACACCGCTCATGGCCTCTCCAGTTCCACCGGTCGAAAGGACGCCCGTCAGGCACTCGGAGAGAAGAAGCAAAGCTCTGCATGTCGAGTTGTGCATTAGCACGTTCATCAGAAGAGCCACATCCAGTGTGTACGTCTCCGCTGGTTAGCTGTGCTGAACCCACAGACCACAGGAAGGCAGCGAGACGCTGGGATTGGGGGGGGGGGGTGGGGGTGGTATTTGTTCTGGGGGAAGGGGATCGAGTCCCCGGGAGGACTGTCGTCCCAAATTCACGAGTACCCGTGTAGGGTCAGGCCGCATTCAACGCCTGTTCCTGCAGTCTCGGTCTCAGAGATACTGTACGGCTCCCCCCCCCTGCTGTTCGCCCACCAGTTTCTCACGCGCCGTGTAAAATGGAAGTCAGGGCCTGGGGTGCAGGTGGCGGGGCTGGGGGGGTGGAGGGGGTAACAGAAAAGAGGCGGGGTTCATCGGAGGCCCGGCCGGGGCTCTTATCAGCGAGGAGCCCTGTGAACGGACTGCTTCAGAGGGCCTGGAGCCCGGGCTATCCCATACGCCGCGCATTATCTCCGTCTGGGGCCTTGAAGCCCACTACCGCCGACTGGGCCGGGGGGGGGGGGGGGGGGGGGCGCATGACCGGCCCCCATAACCCCCCCTCTCCCTCCATCAACACAACCCACAACCGCCCCCCCCCCCCCCCCGGTTTTGTGCAATCACGGCGTAACCCACGGCGATGAACCGGGACCGCGTCGATCCGTAGTCGGGGGGGGGAAGCGAGTCCCCAGCTCCTCGTTCCTCGACGCGTCTCCGGTGACGGGCTCCGGCGGAAAAACACAGACTTATTTGTCTCCGGGAGCGAGTGACATCAGCGGGCCCACACCGCTTTAATCTAAGCCGTATCTATGAGCCTCTATAAGCTCCCCGGGGAGGGACTACGCCCGGAGACGCTGCTATTTATTAAATCATCGGACGTGCTCTCGAGTAACGCGAGTGGCGGCAGTCAGTGAGACAGTCAGTATTCACCCCCCCCCGTACTTTAAGGGCAATATTAAGTGTCCTGCCTTATTAGTGGCGGGGCAGTTTCGGCGGAGATGGCGGCCGTGTGTTGTTGGATATTAGCGGTAATGAGGGGTCTTGGATCCGCGGGCCATGGGAAAGTGGTTTGTGCTTTTCGCTGCGGCACTGGGCCCCGGAGGCAGCGCGGGGTCACCCCACCGCACCGGCTCGTTAGGGGAGGGGGGCGGTTAGGGGGGGGGGGGGTCTGTATCCCCTGGAAACCTCTTCGCATGCCTGTTCGCTCCCCCCTACCCCTCCCAAACCCCCGCGCCCCCCCCCCCCCCCCCATCCTCCCCACAGCAACCCCGGCCCGTTCTGCACAAACACCGCTAAGTGCTACGAGGTCTTTTTCCATCCCGACCGGGCTCCAGACCCGCTGACCAACCAGGCATTATCGCCATGGCAACGGCAGGGTGGGAGTAGGGGGGGTGGGGGGGGGGGGGGGATCGGGCAGAACCGCACAGCTCACCCAGTGTCCCGGGCCACTCCCTGAGAGAGGGGGAATTGGTTTAATGCCAGCCCAGGGAGAGCCAGCGCTACTGGGAGAAATCTGAGCACGGCTGTCCGGAGGGGGTAGAGCAGCTGGATGCCAGACCCCAACGGGCTTAACGGAAAAGTCCAAAACATCCAGAACCTATTTTTACCATCTGCAGGCCATAATGTAATACCCAACACATGATACGCATAATACCCCGTCTGACAAGAAAGCACACGTTTCATCCGCTGACACAGGCAAAGACACACAGTCCTGTGCTGCGGGAAAGGCATGTGCATTATCTATCCCATTATCTCATTATCTATGCTCTCTCCTCTCATTATCCGTGTGATTTCAATAATCAAAAGTCTGTACCTGTGCAGGTACCTGTCCTCAATCAATCAAGCAATTTCACTTTCAATGTCAGTGTGATGTTCCTGTCTTTGAAGAGTGCACTTTTAAGAATGTTTTTTTTCTTTTCTTTTTTCTTTTTTTTTTACCCTCAAAGTCACTGTTCTCCATTGCTTTCAATTACCAGCAGTGATTGTTACATCATCATGAGTGTGTTGAGTTAAGGGGTAAACTTCATCATGGAAAATGTTTTTGTGTTTCTCCCTTACGTAAGGAAGGGGGTCTCTCACACCAGACTTGGTTGAATTCGTTGAGGCTTCCATTCAGTCACTCATAGGCAAGGCTGAATGGGATAGATAACTACAGGAAAACAGTAAGCCCCTTATATCTAGGTAGAAGGCTGGATTTTCCACAGAAAGAGTGGCGAGATTTACTCAAAGTTAGAGCAGGAGGGAGATGTACTCGCGTAGAACCCCCCCCCCCCGCAACACTTAATACTGGTACAACTGCACACTAATATGGATGGAGTCATTGAAATACACAGACATAGAGTTACATAGACTTCATTTAGAGGAATATATCAGAACTGGAGGACCAGGCTTTTATAAAAAATAAAAAAATAAAAAAATGTTGACACTATAGTCTCATTCCTCTGTGTACTCAGTGATCAGTGCATTACTGACGGCTCTTTTAATGAGAGATAATGCTTTGGCCTTCCTGTGTTTGTGTGTGTGTGTGTGTGTGTGTGTGTGTGTGTGTGTGTGTGTGTGTATGCGTCTGAGCATGCTTATGTAGTGAAAAGTCCAGTTTTAAATAAACTCGTACAGACTACATATGAGTCCACTATAGCCTGCACTCTATTAAGGTTTGAATTAACGCTGCTCATTTTACTGTGTGCGGGTTTATGTTTGTACGTTTATAATTTATCTATTTATTTATATTCGTGTTTGTTTGCGTATGCATGAGTGTGTTGTGTGCGTGTTTATGTGTCGGCGTGTGCCAGTGGGAACCAATGCAAGAGTAACCAATAAAATACCACAAAATTGCGTTCTACATCACAGCTTGGCTTTAACATGGACTTTAACGCGTAACGCTAAAATGCCTAAGTGCTTTTACCATTCCACCCCAGCCTTTGACCTCCTCCTGCCTCCAGGCCAGAGGCTCAGGTCCCGATGAATAACATCACGTCAGGCCTCCCTGTGACAGGCCTGCTCGACGTTACTTCAACGTGAGCTCCGAGAACGTTATCCAATATAATTAACAAAGCTTATCCATTCATCCCTTCTTAAAGTCTGTCACACATACAGTCCAATTAAAGAGATTTAATTGAATGCTCCTCGTTAAGAAGGTTCTGTCAACTCTTCATCAGAACCTTTTTTTTTTTTTTCCCCATGGTGCTCTCTGTCGTCTGCTGTCTAGTGAAATATGCCACCATATAAGCCTGGGATCAATCAAGCGGAACAAAAAACAACACTTGCATCTGACTCTGAGTCGAAGTTACGTATAAAACGTTGATTGAATCCAGGCCAAAATGATAAAGTTGTTATGCTAATTCAATGATTGATAATAATTCTGAAAAACATCTGGGATATCTGGAACAAATTAAAATGTTGTCAACAATGTTCTTGGGGATAAGAAAAACATATTCTTTTCCAGAACACTTTTCCCTTGTTTTTCAATTCAACCACGCTCGCACGCTTAGGAAATATAATGGTGTATAGTCAGTGGCTTACACTGGTGAAAACAATTACCAAAGCTCCTTTAATCCCCAAGCTCTCCGTTTGGGAAAAGCTTCACACAAACGGTTGAAATTTTCTAAATGAGAGGAACAAGAAATGAAAATGGCAGCAATTTCTCTGTCTCCATTCCTCTTTTTTCTGGCTGTGAGAAAGCTTTGCATTTCAGAAAGAAAGTCCTGTTTATTCACCGATAAAGCCCTGCTCCCTTTTTCATCTGGAAAAAAAAGAGAAAAAGTTTAGCGGTGGTCCTTTCCAAAAGAACAAGGGGTGCACTGCTGGGCCCAACTCGGTGTAAATTTTAAGCCCCCGGAGATGAATGCGTATGCAAATTAATGTGGGAATAAAAGATGATCTCAATTTAGCCGATCCTGAGTCTGAGGGTACCCTACTGACAGGGCACGCATTCTAATTCTGCTCTGGAGTGTGTGTGTGTGTGTGTGTGTGTTTGTGTGTGTGCGTGCGTGTCTGTGTGTGTGTGTGTGTGTGTGTGTGAGGGTGTGTGTGTGTGTCTGTGTGTGTGTGTCTGTGTCTGTGTGTGTGTGTGTGTGTGTGTGTGTGTGTGTGCGCGTATCTGTGTGTTTGTCTGTGTGTTTGTGTGTGTGTGTGCGTATCTGTGTGCGTATCTGTGTGTTTGTCTGTGTGTGTGTGTGTGTGTGGGTGTGCGTATCTGTGTATTTGTCTGTGTGTTTGTGTGTGTGTGTCTGTGTGGATGCGCGGATGCGTGTGTGTAAGAGTGACAATGCCCATTCCCATCTCCTGGTCCTCGGCTCTTGAGTCATTGTCCCGGCCCCTGTTGTACCCGCGGGGCTGGGTTTGTGTGGAGTCAAAAGCAGTTGCCGGGGCAGGTTCAGTGGGGCAGAACCGGTTGCCGGGGCAGCGGTGGTTGCTGGGGCAGGAGAGGAGGCGAGTCAAAGCTGGGGGGAGGTGGCGGGTGTGGAGTGTGGGGTGGGGGCGGGGGCGAGGGGGATGAACAGTGTGGGGAGGATGGATGTTAAAGTCATTACGGAGCTTTACCATATGAAAGTGGGGGGGGGAGGGTGTAGGGGCCAGGATTCGCCCTGATGTCGGCCCCCGGGACCCCCCGACAAAGGCCCCATTCAGGCCCTGCGGCCCAGCCTCACACGAGGGGGAACTCCCTCCACGGTTCCCGAAACCAGGCAAGCCCTGGAGGAAGGGCCTGGAAGCCCCCCGGGACGAAGGCCCGTGTGCCGATCCTGGAATTCCTGAGCACCTTTCCCCAAAGCTGGGCTGCTCTGGGCACGGAAGGTTCCGGACACTCTCACCAGCCTAACCAGAACCACGTTCAAGATAAGAAATGTGATGCTGCTGACCCTGGTGTAAAATCCAACTAAGACCAGCTTAAAATGACTAACTACCAGCTGTTTCAAAACATAGCTTGAGCTGGTCAAACCATGTTGAGCATGGAGTTGGTCTAACTGGTCAACCAGCTTCTAGCTGTGAACTTAGTTTGAGCAGTTTTTTCAGCAGTGGATAGGGTGATTATGCACCATTTTGTGCCATTTCTTTAATATGTTGCACACAGCTTCTGGTTATAGTACTGCATGTCCATGGGAGAAAATCACACAAAAATTGTGCGTCAAACTTGTTTGAGCGAACGTCACATTTCACACAAGCCATAGCAGAGCAAAGTGTTTGAATCTTTAAAGCAGGCAAGTCTTATTTTGTTCTCATCCTGAAAGTAACCAGCACGTCACAAAAGCCCTTTTGCCCAAGAAATGAAACAGTGGACATAAAAGTAAGACAAAACATCCTCATGTGAAAGTTTTTTTATCTGCTCACCATACCCACAGGTGTTTTTAGCCACATACCGGCTGTGAAAAAAAAAACTCCCCTTTTCCCCCGCCTCCGGAAAGCAGCGGGGATAAGGTCCTAATTTATCAGGATCCCATTAGCTGGCTGTAAAAACCCTGTGGAAGGGAGCTGTTTGTGTTGGGTGTGGAATGTGTGCGTGCCAGCGTTGCGTGCTGTGCCGGCTCTATCTCTGTGGGTCACAGGAGCCTGGCTTCATTCCAGGGGTCCTCTGGGATAGCGGCGGGGTCCGGTTACGTAAGAGCGGGAGGAAGATGGAGGACTCCAGGGGGGGCTGAGACCCAGGTGAGTGACAGCTCCCAGGGGGGCGGGGCTGTGAAGCTATGTTCCAGGTGGTGGTGGTGGTGTGTGATTGGCCAGCGCCTGGCAACCTGGCTCCTGTTCGGCGCTCCTGCCTGCCACCATTGTGATGTCACAAGGGAATGTGGGGCGTGTTCCTGGGCCTGGTCGACCCACCCCCAGGATGTTGTGAAATACACGTGTTTGTGTGTGTGTGAGAGGCGGTGGCACTGAGTGAGCTAGTGCGGCTGGTGTGTGTGTGTGTGCGTGTGTGTGTGCACGTGTGTGTGTGTATTGACTTGCATCCTGTCATCACAAGGAGGAAGGTCGAGGCTGACCGGGGTCCCCAGAGAGCTGAGTCTGCAGATTGGACAAGAGCAGGCCCCTCCTTACCCCGCCCTGCCCCGCCCCGCCCCACCTCACCCCACCTCAGCACACCCCCGTCCCCAAATTCCCAGCTCCATGGCTGAGGCAGACCCATTAACCACGGGCCCACCCCCCTCCCCCCGACTCCCCCCCTCTCTTTATCAATTAACACTTGGAACGTGGGAACGGGAGGCAGAAAAAAATGGAAAAATGCGGGGGGATTAAAAAACGGACAGACAGCGACACATGGTCGCTGCTCCGTTTCCCCTGTTTCTCACTCCGTTTCCATCTGTCCATCCGTTCCTCTCTCTCTCAGCTTTCATTAAGACCTCTCTAATCTCCGAACGCCAGGGGAGAGCGGGGTATCGGCGTGTCACATCCTCCCAGCATTCCTCAGGAGACGGCAGAAGAGAAGGGGGCCGCTTTCGGCCTATCGGCAGAAACCTCCTCTCCCCTCCGTTTCCTCTTGTTTTGTTTTTTTTCTTCTTCACGGACCTTAAACACTGATTACGCTTTCACACGCCCGTACCAGCCGGCCGTCTGTCCGCGGCCAAGGACGAGCTCGGCCAATCGGGCGGTCCCGGAAACCGCCGCGGCTGTGCTCATTGGCCGAGCCGCCGGCCTTGAGGGGGGCGGACCCGCCCCCACGCGGACGCACGCCACGGAATCCCATCATCCACCCTGGCTGTCCAAGAACGAATGCGTCAATGAGTATTTTCGTACGTTTCTCATAATATTTTGAGAGGGAGAAAGAGAAGCTGGTTGTTGTGGCTCGGGAATACGCCTCATCTCCCCAATCTGCAGCATGGCTTTGAGCCGGTCATGTGTTGAATTCGGGTTATAATAATAATAATAATTTGTTACTTAGCTGATTGAACTTACAGTTGATTAGCCTAAGCAGGGGACAATCCCCCCCCCAGCAGTAATGTGGGGTTATGAGCCTTGCTCAAGGGCCCAACAGCTGCACTGATCTTATCGTGGCTACACCAGGACTTGAACCACCAACCTTCCAGGTCCTGGTCATGCACCTTAGCCAATAGGCTCCAGGCCGCCCTCATGTTACATCCCCATAGCCTGGGTTGTGGTGAGCGATTGGGACACCCCTCCCCTCTGTGTGGCTTTCCCATCAGCCCTGTTTCTGGTGGTTAGGGGAGATGTCAGAGGGGTCCTCACAGGCCACAGTGAGAGCCACAGATATACGTTTATCTTCCTTCCTTTCTTGTGACATGACACAATCTCACACGGCTTCTGAAGGTGTGCCACAGGCAGTGCAGTCTGGTCCGTCACCAGCTTCCTGGGAGAAATCCCCCTGCTCCACCTCAGGCTGCCCTTGAGTTGGACTCCGCAGATACAGGCGGGCGATCTCCGGCCCTCACATCCCATAAGCCCGTTCTGTAAGGCTGTTTGGACTGAGCTGCAAGGAGGCAGCCCCTGTGGAGAGCCCCGAATCGTCTTTGGGGGGGAAAATGGGTCAAATTTAATTTAAAGGAGCGCCACCCCCCTGTGTTCTGATGGGTGAGCACTCAGATCAGTGAAGCGGCAACCCAAATCCACCCCCCCCCACCCCCCCCACCACCCCCTGCCCCGACCTTCCAACGTGCCGCAACAACCAGCAACGCATCATCCGTAGAGCCCACGTGCTTATAAGCCTCTCCTCACAGTCCACCAGCCCCCTACCCCGCCCCCCGTAAAGCCACTGATCCCCAGAGACTGAGGCCCTGGCCCTGATGGACCCAGCAGGGCCACCCTGGTGAGAAGTCCCCCCGGTTTAAGACGGACATTCTCTCGGTCGGCAGGGAAAAATCACACGGCCATGACTGCTGATATAAGCTCCCGCTGAGACTCGAGTCCCTCTCGGAGTAGATCGGGGTGTGCGAATGGGCACGGAGAGGGGAAACAAAGACACCCCCCCCAAAAAACGCCAGGCTGGGTGGGGGTGAGAACACAAGAGGGTCAGCCCTGTGCATAAATTTGGGACATACACTTTAAAAAAAACCCCCAAAAAAAAGCATTTGCTTCATTGGAAGTTGAGGAAAAGTGAATAGCATTACAACAACCCCCCATGCCCCCATGCCCCCCTACCCCCGACCCCCTACCCCCTCACCCCAAACCCCATCTTTCCTTTCAGAGTGCCTTTTTGTTTCTTCTCCCTGTGAAACATGAGCTCATGCATGCTAATGTCATTTAGTGTCCCCCCCCTCAAAGTCATTACTACTACCCCCCCCACCCTGTCTGATGGGGCTGATCTGGATTAATCCAATAGAAATGCAAGGAGCCCCCCCCCCCCCTCCCCCTCAGCTCCCTTACTTAATTTACCCTAATCTGCTCTGCATTGCTATGGAGACGGTAGTTGTGCCCAGTGGGGTCCCAGGGCCACTGGTTTCAGACCAGTGGAGCGTGGGGAGTGAGGGGCACAGGAGAAAGAGTTGGGGAGGGGCGGGACTGAACAGTGGGGATAAGTGTATTTAAATGTAATTAAATATATGTGTGAGCGTTGGGGGTGGTTGCTTGCTTGAGCCGGCGTTTAAATTTTTTAATTTCTTTAATTTTGGGGGATCTCAAGCTGTGATCCCACCCCGAGCGGGTGAGTGAAGGAGAGACAAATGGGGGAAAAGTTTTCCCATTTAAGAACACTGTCAGTATTTCCATTTTTCAGAAATTAGACGTGCTGTTTTTAGACTTTCAGTTGCAAATTTCTGACAAACAACGTAAGAGTTACTGGTAATATACGTAATGATCAATATCATTTAAGAAATGCTTATATTATACCGAATAGCTGCACTCTCAGAAATAAAGTGACAGTGGAAGTATATTTTTGTTCTTCAGGGATCAACTTCCCAAATGTACCCTGAAAGTGTAGTAATGTTCTCTTTGGGTACAAATGATGACGCTTTCCCAGCAAAAAAAGGGACAAATGAATTATGCACCTTTTGCTGGCATTTGTACCTTTTTAGGCACTTTCCATAATTATAGTTAGACCCATATGTCTTATAGATCCCGATGATAACTGTCATGATTTAGACATCTCTCTGTGTGCTAGTGTTTGAAACTGCACTGTGGCCTGTTGTTGCCATTAGATAAAGGACATGGGGGTCTTCAGCCACAGGGGTGTCATTAGTTTGGGACGTGTAGACAATCTGACTTTGGTTTGGAGGGGGGGTGGGGAATGGATGCCCCCCCTAACCGGCCGGACAGACCGTGCAGTCATCATCAATCAATGAATCACTCGATCAATCAGGCGGAATGGGGATAATTGGGCGGGACCGGAGGAATGTGGGCACAGCGCGTCCTGTCGCGGAACGGGTCGGGAGGCCCGCCCTCCCCGGATTCCAGTTCGGACCGGGAGGACACGGACCGGGACAATACGGGACGGTCTCTGGGGTACGGGGGCGTCTATGCGCCTTTGCAAACCTCTGTCAGCGTTCTCCTTTTGGCCGATTTCTCATTGAGGGGGACTGCACTACTACCCCCCCCCCCCCACCCCTTCCCCATGGCAACCATACAGAGCTGGGACAGTTTTGGGATGAAAGAGCGGTCACCTTAGAAACAGAGCCAGAGTGAACACAGGGGCCAGGGTGAAGGCTGTGTTTGTGAAGGAATGCCCCCCCCCCCCTCCACATTTCCCAAGCTGCCCTGGTCCTCTGACCCCCCCCTAAAGAACACACTGGCTCTGGCTCCCTGCCCTGCAGCGTTCAGCCATCAAACCCCACTGAGAGAAGAACAATGTATTACTGCAGCCTCTCTCTCTCTCTCCCTCTCCACCCCTCTCTCTCTCTCTCTTCCCTTCTCTCTCTCTCTCTTCTCTTCTCTTCCCTCTCTCTCTCTCTCTCTCTCTCTCTCTCTATCTCTCTCTCAAGCAAACACACACACTCACACACACAGTTTGTCTCATACAATAACCAAGTACTCTAACATATATTTTTTCTCTGTCTCTCCCACACACTTTTTACATTTATACATACATACTGTATATATTGCATACTTATTTACTTGAATTTATTTACTCTCTCTCTCTCTCGCACACACACACACACACACACACACACACACACACTGTCTCACGCATGCACCTTTTCTCTCGCTCAAACTCACACTCTTCCTCTACACATGCACTATCAGACAGACCCACACAGAACCACGACATACATACTCTCTTCTCTCTCTCTCTCTCCCCCCCCCCCCCCCTCTCTCTCTCTCTCTCTCTCCCCCTCTCTCTCTCTCTGTCTCAGTGAGGATGTGTGTTATAGTCACAGGGCCCACATCACCTGCTGACCGTCATCGCAGGCCTTCACCGCCAGGCCAGGCCTGTCAGCACGCCCCCCCCACCCCCCGACCCCCCCCGACCCCCTGCCGAAGACGTTCCGCGCGTATCCTCCAATCGGACGCGGCCCTCACCAACAATAACATCCCCCGCGTTTCCTGCGCTCGCCCTGCGCTCGGGCCTGGTGGTGGCACAATAGCTGGCCTTTGAGGGCCGTCAGGAAGAGATGGAAACCAGCGCAGAACAAGCAAACATGGCGACGCCAGAGTCCATGGGGCTCCGCGGCGGGCGGGGGGTGGGGGGGAGGCCCGCCACCCATTGTTGTGCTAACCAGACGACCCCCCGTTCTGTTTCGGAAAAAGCCGCCTCGCTTTGCTTTGAAAGGAAATAGAGAGGGCGAGAAACAGAAAGAGAGGGAGAAATGAAGAAGCAGGAACAGACACAACATGCTGACTTAAGAGGGGAGCGCCGTTTGAAGAAACACATCCATGTCCACTCCGAAACAAGCCCCCCCAAACCCCCGTGAATAAAACGGAGAGATAAAAAAAAAAAAGGGAGGTGTCGGTTTCCTTCCTTTGCTGCTGTGGATTGACCTGGACCAGCAGGAGAGAGAGAGAGAGAGAGAGTGAGAGAGAGAGAGAGAGGGAGGGAGAGAGGTGCAGAAGAAGACAGGAGTGCATGTGTTTGGGGTAGGAGGATGTTAGAGGCAGTAAGGGGAGGTGGGGGGCAGCAGGGGAGAGGGGGGAGAGAGAGAGAGAGAGAGAGAGAGGGAGAGTCAGACAGGGAGAGAAAGAGGGGGAGAGAGAGAGGGACAGAGGGAGAGTCAGACAGGGGGAGAGAGAGAGGGGGAGAGAGAGAGACAGAGAAAGAGAGAGGGGGAAAAGAGAGTGAGGGAGAGAGATAGATAGAGAGAGGGAGAGAGATAGGGGGAAGAGAGAGCGAGAGAGAGAGAGAGAGAGGGGGGTGCAGAAGAAGACGGTGGAGTGTCAGTGTTGGGGGTAGGAGGACGTTAGCGGCAGTAAGGGGGGCGGGGGGTTCACTTCCTGTGTGCGGACTGCACCGGGGCTCGATAAGAACGCAGGAAGAGAACCTGGGGAGGCCGGCAGTAAAGCTGGGGCGTGAGGCTCATTACCACTCGCTTGTTTAAAGTCGCCTTCCTCCATCGGCCTATCTTTACTATCTCCAGAGCCATTGTCTTTCCACGGCCGACAAACTTAATGACCATTCCGCCCCCCAGCCCCCCAGGGGGCCAAGAACAAAGGCCCTGATTGATGATAACTAACAAGGCGCTTTTGAGCACACATTTACTTTTAAAGCCACTCAAATTTGGTACTTTTTTTTTTCATTTTGTCCCTTAACATATCCCTCACGACAATGTTAGGACTCATATTATGGCAGTAGGTTTCTCCAGCTTGGAGCATAGTTTTCTTACCTAAGTATAGATTATGTTAATGCGTCATTATAAGACACCGTATTAAAATGCAGGTGAATAGCAGGCAATGCTCATCACCTGCATAGTTATGCATCCGATCATGCTTTGCAGCCTAACAGTTCATACACTATAAGGAAGAAGAGAGACATGATTTCAAAGCCCGCAACAAGATATCCATCAACACATCCTCTGTTTTCTTAGTATGTCAGCTGAATGTGATTCAACCAAGCTTTTCCATTCACACTGGTCGGGCCAAGAACTGTCTTCTGGTGTTATTTAAGACTAATAGTACATGGGATACTGTAAACTTGTGATTTTGGTACATTCTTGTGCCAAAGCAAACCTGTGGCGAGGGCAGAGAGCTAAGATGGCGTCCGCTCCCACAGCTGAACGAAGGCCCTGTGCGAAGCCTGACTCAGAGAAACACATTAATCCTGTTTCCACTGGGGAACCAAACGCTATCGAACCAGAACCACAAACCACAAACCAGGAGCCAGCAGGCTGGTGTGGTTCCTGTTCCTGATCCTTTCTCTCCTTGCCTTTCCTCTCCCAGAGTCAATCGTGCGCCCAGCCGATCAGTGGCTGCCGAAAGTCTTACATTGAGGGCAGAGACGGATTAAGTCCTAGTCCTTGAGTGAGTTCTATTTTTAATGGAGATTCTGCACACAAAACTCAGTTCGGTCCAGGACTAGAAGCTTAATCTGTGTCTGTGAAACTGACCCTACAACAAGCTGTGTGTGGTATCTGTAGCATTCGAAGCCTCTGTACCTTACATTGCCCTTACATTACACTTCATAATTTGATTGACACTCAAATCCAGTTATGTTTATTTGAAGGAGATTCACCCGGACCGCTCTCTTCCGTGCTCAAGGGCCCAACAGCAACAACTGCACTTATTGTGGCCACACTGGGGCTTCAACCACCAACCCTCCAGGTCCCAGTCCTGAGGGACTATAGTCTCTTGTCCAGAGTAACTTGGTTATGTTTTTGAGGAGATTTACCCACAACAGCCCCTAATGTGGGCACCCCAAAGGTCCCTAGATACCGCCCTTTAGCATTACATTACAGTAAAGGCATTTAGCAGACACTGTTATCCAGAACTTGCAAATCAAACCCAGGGACAGTGTGTTCAGGACCCTACAGGAAAGTACAGTTCCGAGTCCTAGCGTGATCACGTGGATACAACTTGGACCCTTCAAGAGTAACTTACCAACTAGCATACCACGGCTGGCAGCTAGAATACCCAGAGTACTACAATAACTATACCCTTCCCATCCCTTAGCCTTTGAGACCAGTACATTACATTACATTACATTATTGCATTTGGCAGACGCTCAGAGCGACGTACAGTTGATCCTCCCCTGGAGCAATGCAACGTTAAGGGCCTTGCCCAACGGCCCAACGGCCCAACGGCCCAACGGCTCAATGGCCCAACGGCTGTGCGGCTGTGCGGCTATGCGGATCTTATTGTGGCTACACTGGGATTCGAACCCCCGACCTTGCGTGTCCCAGTCATTCACCTTAACACTACGCTACAGGCCGCCCTGCAGTGCACGCCATTACTTGTGGCTCCCTCTGTGTTTTTCCTTTTCAGGCTTCATGTGCTGCTCATTTAACGCCGTTTTATGTGACGCGTGGGCGCGGACGGCAGCGTCCCCAGCGGATGCAAACTGCTTCCAGAACTTCGAGGAAGATTCTGGTGAGATAATAATCGTAAATATTATTATGACGAGGACGGTCCCCGAACAGTCTCAGAATATTTTATTGTTCGAGTAAACAAACACGCTGGCACCACCCCCTGATGTTTCTCCTTGAGTTGTGGATAACACATTTCAATTTCGGATGCATTATAAGAGTGCTGCAGGTTAATATGAATGACTAGCCACAATTCAAATTAGTGCACTATATCAGTTACTATATTGGCACTATATCAGAGACTGCATAGCCACTATATCAGTAACTGTATTGGCATTATATCAGTAACTGAATGGTGTGTGCGAGTCACTGCAAGTGTTTCTCTGCATTCTTCTTTTGCGATTGGAACGAGACTTACAAAATGGAGGGACTTTTGTTCGAAACCAGCCGGCCGGACTCCACTGCTTTTCTGCTGGTGACATAAGCACTCGTAGTGCGTCATTCTGTTCCATTTTTTACTTTTTGTTTAAGATGTTTGTCTCTGTAACACATGGTCCACTACGGCATTGGGGGGGGGGGGGGTTGGTGGAGAGGGAGGGCCGCGGGGAGGGTTACTGTTTTCCGTGAAGCAATAAATAATGTTCTCCTTCTCTACTGAGGCTTTATGGAAACCAGACTGGCCCTGCTCAGCCTATGCGTTCCAGATGAGAATTCCCAGTGACCTCTGACCTCTGGGCCCGTGACCAGGTTATCGTGACCCGTTTGGGGAGTGGCCCGAGGGGAGGGCCCGGCCCAGCCCCCCACGGGGTCCATGGAGGCACTGGTCAGTCTCAGACGCACACATTCGGCCCCCTGGTCGACATCAACTCTATCGTACCCCCACCCCAAAACTCTGCCACTCCCTCCCTCAGGTGCAGTACTTCAGTATCCCATGATCCTCCGCCCTGCCGTGTCCTGCCTGTTGCTCTCACCAGCGTTTCATGGGTAATAAAAGCCATCCCCCCACCCATCCGACCCAAAGGACCTGTTTGGCTTAACGTTTCACAGATCTCTCTCCCAAGTCCCTTTCTGACCCCGCCCCCACCACCACGAAACACGGCTGCACCTCTCTGTAACGGCAGACAGGTCACGGAACACCCGTGGGGGTGGGACCCTTCCTTCCGCCCCCCTTTTCTGAGACGAAACAGACTTCACAAGCCCCTGAGACCCTGTGTCCTGTGGAATATCTACCCACAGGTATATGTACCTTCCTGTGGAATATGTACCTACAGGTATATCTACCTTCCTGTAGAATATCTACCTACAGGTATATCTACCTTCCTGTAGAATATCTACCTACAGGTATATCTACCTTCCTGTAGAATATGTACCTACAGGTATATGTACCTTCCTGTAGAATATCTACCTACAGGTATATCTACCTTCCTGTGGAATATGTACCTACAGGTATATACACGGTTGTGTGGTACATTACGTGCAGGTATATACACCATCCTGTGGAACATCTATCTCTAGGTATATATTTCTTTTGACAACTGTTTGGTTGTGTCAGTTGTGGAGTGACAAAACTTTGAAATAGACTACAAAACTTAGAGCTGAATTTCAATGTGTTAAAAGCCAAAACGTTGACCACATGACATTAGACCATAAAATTATTTTTAAGCTTTCTGATTATAAAAAAAAATGATATAGTTTGAAAAAACGAGAGCAAGAACATCTTGAGGAAAGCTCTTAGTCACATGCACCAGCGTGAGCAGGCATGCGAATCATTCCTTCCACGGAAAGGCTTGATTTGTGGACACTCTTTATGTCCAACTGGACATATTCCCTGGGTTTTTATTTTCTCATAGTAAAAGCCCAGGTGGCGTTTAAAAACTCCCCTGCGAGCAGAAGTATGCGGTCCAGGACCTCGGTGTCATTCCTAGCAGCGGGCGTTCACATGTGGCGTTCACCGACTCTCAGCCACAACCTCCCTGCTACCTATATTCATCTGCTCTGTTTTTTAATATAGAAAATGGGAACAGGAAGTGTTTATTCCCAACTTCCTACCCCTCCCCCACCCTCCACCCAACCTCAACCTCTCCCCCAGGGTCAAAACCAAAAAAGCACAGTAATGAGTTTTTTTTATTTTTATTGCAGGAATGTCTGTGCCTGAGAAAGCAATCGGATGCAGTTTTATTTATTTTTTTTCTTCACAGTACCTTTTTTTTCTTTTCTTTTTTCTCTTTTGAGAAAGGAAATTGGGGGAGCGGTGGAAATGGCATTGTCAGTCTGTGTGGAGAAACTGCAGGGATTCCCATTCTGGTCTGTGTCAACAAATGGGTTAATAAACCCCCCCCCCCCCCCCCCCCGCCAAGCCGATCTCCTTCCCCTCTTTACTGGGACCCTCATTACTACACACCTCCTCCCCCCCACTCCCCCCCCCCCCCCCGTTCCACAACAGGACATCTGTACACTGGCAGGACTGGGCCCCTTCATAAAGGGATTCCGTTGGGTGCTCGTTAGATCTCGGGGGGTAAAGGGCGAAGGTCACCGGCGCTGGGCATGTTCCCTCTTCACCTCTGCTCCTAATTGGACTTTAATCAACCTAATTAAGCTAATTAAGCTTTCACGAGGGTCGACGCAGTTAATGGCCCAGTCCTAACCTGAGGCTGCTGAAGGGACCTGCTCGGGGTGACTCACCGTTTGCCTGATTGAAATGATTTCCAGATGCTGTTCTGTAGCTGGTGGGGGGTGGGGGTGTGGGTCTACTGCCACACAGGCCCAGGGTTTAACTCACCTGGCAGAAGAAGGGAAGTTATAGCATGTTCAAAGCCAGTGCACCCTCACCGGCACATTGTGAAATTATCCAAATCCTCAAAATTGCGTTCTTCAACAGGAGCTGAGATTATCCCCACTGGGAGCCCCTCAGTGTCCGTTCCTCCGGCAGGCTGAAAGAGACTCATCCTGCCCTCAGCCAAGCCTCATCCCCTAATACCTGCCCTGTGGCAGTCAGAGGTAGACGCAGGGCCATTGGAAGGCCCCATTAACTCTGGGGCTTGGGGGGGGAGGGGGCGGATGAGGTGAGATGTGTTTGCTCTCTGTCATTCTCTTTCTTTATCTCTTTCTTATTCCCACCCTGATCTGGGCCCATGTTTCTTTCGGTCCCCGTGGCTGCTGGCCCTTTGCGCAGAAAGGCCCGTTGTCCCCGGGGACTGCTGGGCCGGGCTGCAGGGCCCCTTCAGCAGGCTGCAGCCCTGGCACCGGCCCGACTGGAGATCAGAGATCACATCAGTGCGGCCGGGCCCCAGAGAGGGCCCTTTCACAAAGAGAGAGAGAGGGAGGGAGGGAGAGGGAGAGGGAGAGGGAGGGAGAGAGAGAGAGAGGGAGAGGGGGAGAGAGAGAGGGAGAGAAAGGGTGAGAGAGAGAGACAGAGAGAGAAAGGGTGAGAGAAAGAGATAGGGAGAGAGCAAGAGGGGGGAAGCGAGAGAGAGAGACAGAGAGGAAAGGGTGCGAGAGAGAAAAAGAGAGAGGGGGGGTAAGCGAGAGAGGGAGACAGTGAGAGAAAGGGTGAGAGAAAGAAAGGGGGGGAGGGGGGAGCGAGAGAGAGAGAGGGAGAGAGAGAAAAAGAGAGAGAGAGAACTGATAGAAAGAAAGAGCGGATCCGCTTTCAACTCTCACCGGGTTACGCAACAAAAGATTTGCAGATGACATCAATGCTCCTCATTGACTCCGATGCAATTTTCCCCGAAGCGCAAATGCCGACGGAATTATGCAATTTACCTTAAACCCAGGAGCAGCGGGGAGTGATAAAATGATAAATGAGTTCATTGACACTTGCGCCATCGCTGATGAAGGCCTTTGCTCACCAGGGGAAAATAACAGTACATTACATTACATTACATTATTGGCATTTGGCAGACGCTCTTATCCAGAGCGACGTACAGTTGATTAGACTAAGCAGGAGACAATCCTCCCCTGGAGCGATGCAGGGTTAAGGGCCTTGCTCAAGGGCCCAACAGCTGTGCGGATCTTATTGTGGCTACACCGGGATTACAACCCCGACCTTGTGTGTCCCAGTCATTTACCTTAACCACTACGCTACAGGCCGCCCTGTAAAGAGAGGGAGAGGGAGAGGGAGAGGGAGAGGGAGAGGGAGAGGGAGAGGGAGAGGGAGAGGGAGAGGGAGAGGGAGAGGGAGAGGGAGAGGGAGAGGGAGAGGGAGAGGGAGAGGGAGAGGGAGAGGGAGAGGGAGAGGGAGAGGGAGAGGGAGAGGGAGGGAGACAACGATAAGTGTGGCATTCATTTTCAATAGACGTCTTTCTTCGGGCCGGCGTGCAGACGCATGCGATGTGCCGACTGAATCGCTTCCCGATTGCGCAAGGTTAACGACGACGAATCGGCGGGGAGCGACGGGTGCGCAATGCATTATGGGAATGCAACAGGGCCGTCTCGTCGTCCGGACGGGTGACACTCGAGAGGGTCACCTTCAGCTCTGAAACATGCCGGGGCCCGGCAGACCTGTGCAGGAAGACGAGCGGGAATGGGTCAAAGGTCACCTCCTTCCCCGCTGCCGACCGCAGCGGAAAAATCTGCAGGACTCCGCGACGGGCGAGGTGATACGCGCAGAATAAATCATCATCTTGATGAAGTATTCTGTCTGGTCGGAGACAGAGAAGCTGACTGAACTTTTTTCTTTTTTTTTATCCTAGTGCTTATTGAAAGACACTGGTGCATAAATGAATATAGCCTGAGGTCTCTAACGTTGGCTGAAGGGTGTAAAATAGTCACAGGCCTGTGGGAAACTGCCCTGGAAGAGCATCCTGCAGCGTTCCTGCAGCGTTCCTGCAGCGTTTCTGCAGCGTTCCTGCAGTGTTCCTGCAGCGTTCCTGCAGTGGCCTGTCGCTGGGGCCTGGCAGGGGCTCCAGACGGAGACAACTGATGAGGCCGAACTGGAGACAGAAATAATGTGTGCATGGTTGTAATTCTTGCCCGTATGGCATGAGTGGAGAAATGCACAGCATTGGAAAGATGTGACACGTGGCAGTGTTTGTGTGTGCGCATATGTGAGTGAATGCATGTGTGTGTGTGAATGTGTGTGTGTTTGTCTGTGTGTGTGCGTGCGCATATGTGAGTGAATGCATGTGTGTGTGTGAATGTGTGTGTGTTTGTCTGTGTGTGTGTGTGTGCGCATATGTGAGTGAATGCATGTGTGTGTGTGAATGTGTGTGTGTTTGTCTGTGTGTGTGTGTGTGCGCATATGTGAGTGAATGCGTGTGTGTGTGTGTGTGTGTGTGAAGGTGTGTGTTTGTCTGTGTATGTGCGCATATGAATGTTTGTCTGTATATATTTAAGTGAATACATGTGAGTATGTGTGTGTGTGGGTGTGGTTGTGTGAGAGTGTGTGTGTGTCTGTGTGTGTGTCTGCATGTATGTGTGTATGTATATGAGTGACTGCACATGTGCGTGTGTGTGTGTGTATGTGTTTATGTATATGAGTGAATGCACGTGTGCGTGTGTGTGTGTGTGTGTGTGTGTACACGTATGTGTGTGTGTGTGTGTGTGTGCGTGTATGTGCATGTGTGTGTGTGTGTATGTACATGAGTGAACGCATGTGTGCATGTGCGTGTGTGTATGTGTTTATGTATATGAGTGAATGCACGTGTGCGTGTGTGTGTGTGTGTGTGTGTGTACACGTATGTGTGTGTGTGTGTGTGTGCGTGTATGTGCATGTGTGTGTGTGTGTATGTACATGAGTGAATGCATGTGTGCGTGTGTGTGCGTGTGTGTGTGTGCGTGTGTGTGTGCGTGTGTGTGCGTGTGTGTGCGTGTGTGTGCGTGTGTGTGCGTGTGTGTGTGCGTGTGTGTGCGTGCGTGTGCGTGCGTGTGTGTCCTCTCACTAACCGGGGGTACACAGGCTGCCCTATTTTGAATAGAATGGGAAACTCATGGAGGGCCGGCCCTGGCCAGGTTGAGGACGTGACCAGCGCCGTCCGCTTGGCAGAAGCCCCCGCCTGGCCGCATGACCCCCATTATTCTCCCCCGTCGCTCCGCTCCCCGCTGAGCGCTGCCGATGATGAGCAGCGGCTCCTCGGCCAGCGAGCAGGAAACCCATAGCACCGCCTCGCTGCGCCGCCGGGCTCTCAGGCGTGTGCGCGGGCCCCGTGTTTATCGCCCGTCCCCTGGCCCTGACCGTGTTCCCAAGCCGCGCGGGACCAAGGGCGTTTCTGTAACCCCGGTTTCCATGGCAACTCTTTTCCGTTCGCTCCCTGTCCCGGTTTAAAGTCGCGGTCGTGTTAGCGTAGCGGCTGCCGCTGCTTCTTTTCACGTCGAAAGTTCACCGACTGAGCTCTACAGTCGTTGCAGGTGTATCGAATCGACCTCCCAATCGACCCAGTGGAGGTTTGCTCTGCTGCAAACTGAAATCGGCCTGTAGCGTAGTGGTTAAGGTAAATGACTGGGACCCGCAAGGTTGGTGGTTTGATCCCCGGTGTAGCCACAATAAGATCTGCACAGCCATTGGGCCCTTGAGCAAGGCCCTTAACCCTGCATTGCTCCAGGGGAGGATTGTCTCCTGCTTAGTCTAATCAACTGTACGTCGCTCTGGATAAGAGTGTCTGCCAAATGCCCTTAATGTAAAAATCTAAATAACTCCCTAAAGGAACTACTAGCCAGCACCAGAAATTGGGTGACTGCTACAGTAGATGTATTGTCTACTCGTGTTTTGCTCTTTGGTGAATTGTGCTCTATGTGTCAATCTGCTAGTTCTGGTGCGGTCAGACCAGACTGTGGGGCACAACCACACACTGAAACGCAGTCTTTTAGCAGGATTAGACATTTGAAGGTCTGGAAATGAGTCATATCCTAATGGGTGATTATCTGGATGTTGTTAGTGTATTGTACGGCTGTCGTA
>NW_026890448.1:137861-147861 GCF_963514075.1 Conger conger
CAAGCCGGTCATGTGATGCCTTATCCGCTCCACAAGTCATATTTCAGTGGGTTTCACGGCCCGTGTACTTCAGCGTGGAGGCCTCGTAAATCTCCGGTTCTACCGAGACGGTGAGATTATTCAGCCAATAAAAATAACCAGGGAACAAGGTGTGGGGAAAGCATAACTGTTTTATTTTTGACATGATCTTTGGGGGCATCAACCGAGGGGGTAAGTTTCTAGGGTGTGGCTGCAAACCTTAGTCCTCCAGGACCAAACTCACCCCTCCCCCCCCCCCCTCCTCCCCGCGGTGATGGCCACAGAACAGGCTCTCAAGCTGACGCACTTTGACGGGGTTTGGGCGATTTCACTGTACCAATCAAACCTGTACCCGCCCCCCCCCTTATTTCTGTCCCATAGTGCTTCAGTTAAAACCCTAAATAAACACGACGACGTGGGGGACACACACGTGAACATTAAAATCGGGGAGGGAAAGGTAATAAAACCGCGGAGTGGAAGATCTAGTTTCCATCTCTAAATGGAAAGAACAGGCCCCTGCCTGCGTTGAGCTGCCGTTGCCGGTGTGGCTCTTGGCTTCAGACGGGACGTTCTTAAACGTCGTATAAATCTCTGTTTCTGCTGAAGACGCTCAGAAAAATAATAGCTTGTCGTCGTCTTTTTGAGAGCACGACCTCAGACCGTGTGTGAGGGGCGAGGCAGGATACAGAGTCACGAAGCGGCGGGGGGTTAAATTTCGGCCCTGAGGCTCTCTCAAGCGCCCCGGCTCATCGGCACAGCGTGGACCCTCCAGGTAACGAGCTGGCGGGGGACGAGGAACACAGACGTCACTTCAGAGGAGGCGCCATCGATAAAGATAACACACTCTCCTTCATTCACACCTTCCAGCCTCTCACCACTGCCCCTAGCCTTCAGCAGGCAGCCCAGACGACAGATCAACATCTTTTATTTTACGGTGAATTACATAAAGGTACATGAAGCGCCCACTCACGTTAAAGGGTAATGTAGAGCGCGCTGTGTCGCTCGTGTTTGTGTGGAGGGACAGGCTCCTGGCCTGTGAATCCAGCCGGGGCGGGGGGCGGGGGGGGGGGGAGGCGATGTGGTGCTGAGTGAAGTCAGCTGTGACGTTACACAGGACCACAGTCACTCAGCAGTCCTATAATGGCGCGTTTGATGGGCCGGCTCAGAGGTGAAAGGTCGCGGGGGGGAGGAGCCTCTCGGCTGGCGTCACCATACAGCAGACCTGCCGCCCGGGCGGTGTGACGGGGTTTATCGCAGTGGCCTGTTGACACCAGCCGGGCTTTGATGTTGCGTGTGTGTGTATGGGGGGGGGTGGGGGTGGGGGGTGGAAGGCTTTCTTGTGAGCTAGTCTGCTCTGCAGATCTGCAAATGTTTACACAAACCCATACCCACAATCATACTGAATACTCCATCTACACCCATATTTCCAAATCAACAGAACCCGAATCTATACCTTTTTATACAACCCAAACCTGTTCAACCAAATGCAGACCCAAACCCAAATCTGACCTATCTATACTACCCAAACCTGTTCAACCAAATGTATATCCAAACCAAACTCCATACCTATCTATACTGCCCAAACCTGTTCAACCAAATGTATACCCAATCATCCACACAATGGCACAATTTATTGAACCCCACCAAACCAAGAGGAATGCCCTCTCACCCTCCCAATAACACTAACACACACACACACTCACACACACACACATGCACTTAACCTCTGACATAACAGACCTGTATTTACACTTTACAATGAGCCATGACTCACACACACGCACACACACACACACACACACACATGCTCAGCTGCATCGTAATCTCCATCATGGCTTCGGAGAAAAGGGCTCAGAGCATTGCGTGTACGTCTTGTTTTTCGTCAATGGGGTGTAAGACTTGTAATTATCATAATTTAAAGGTTGCGATTTTGTAAAGACAACTTTTTCGGAGTTAATTTTCATGTTGCTGTTTTCTCCCCCCCCTCTTTTTGTTTTCCTTTTTTTTTTTGGTGGGTGGGGGGTTGGGGGGCAGGGAGCGGTGGTCTCACTCCTTCTCCAGAAGAACTGCCTTATTTTCACCCACAGCACCCCAGGAGAACACTGAACGACAGCCGACCTTTGAGGTAGGGGTGGCAGGAGGTGGTGTGAGGGTGATGTGGGGGGCAGTGTGGGGGCAGTTTTGGGGGAATGAAGGCGGTCCAGGGGTTTCGGGGGTGGAAAAACACGACACAGCGCCCCCCTGGCTTGTCGGTAAACTCTACAGGATCCCGGACAGGAGTCGGTGGTGCGGTGAGGCTTGTAATTACCTCTCAGAAACACAGTGATTAAGCAGACTATGGTTACGGGTGAGACGGCAGATTCCACCAAAGTCTCCAAGAAAAAAAAAGAAAAAATCCATCAACAACAGAAAACAGAACCCTAATGGCATGGCCGTTCATTTTACGCGATATTAAAAGAACTGACAACCTTGTAATTTTAGGGGACTGGAGATCGTACTTACAAATGATTAATACGCTATGTATTTTCACCAGAGCGCAGTGGTGGTTTTGATACTTCGGTGGCTCGTAGACTTTCCAAACACCCGGCAGCGAATTGTTTTATTCTTCCTTTAAGCGTTTTTCACTTCACTAGGTGAAGCGCTGCTTTTTATGCAGAGGAAACAGAGAGGAAGCTTTCTGCTTCGGGCAACTCTGATCCTCCCTTGCACCCAGGAGCACGAATCCTACATACTGTACAGTTGAAAAAAAACCCACTTCTTTCTCACATTACATTACATTACATTATTGGCATTTGGCAGACGCTCTTAGCCAGAGTGACGTACAGTTGATTAGACTAAGCAGGAGACAATCCTCCCCTGGAGCAATGCAGGGTTAAGGGCCTTGCTCAAGGGCCCAACAGCGGTGCGGATCTTATTGTGACTACACCGGGATTAGAACCACCGACCTTGGGTGTCCCAGTCATGTACCTTAACCACTACGCTACAGGCCGTAGTGGTTAAGGTAACCCCTTCACACAATTTGCAACTTCTGATTAGTTCTATTTTCCTAAAATATTGCGATGTTTTAACTTTTTCTTTAAATTCGGGAAATCCCGGTTGTTCCTATAGGCCTTGGCCATGGCTACGACATCCTCCACCAGTGACAGAGTGTGAACCACTACAAAGGCCCACCGAAGCTCCAGCTGCCTGCTAGCTGCTGTCTGCTGTCTTCGGCTGCTGAGACTTTGGGTGCGTCCCGTTTCTTGTATTGCCCCCCTGTCCCGGGGAATGGGGGGAGGAGACCATTGCGATGCCTCCTCGTGCTCAATTGGGCACAGGCCCGTCTGCACGGATCCTCTGGACCCTCTGCCCTCCCTCACTGCAAAGTCCTCTCGCTCACTTCTTGCATTGAAAACCGAAAAGTTGAAAAGTGCACTCCTTGAGTGACCCACTCCACTTACGTACTGTAAGCAGAAGTCACTGTTACTATGGTCACCGTTATCTTCCGCTGGGTGTCAGGGAGGCAGACCGGCCGCCATGACAACGGGTCCTCTGTTCCCACGGCTATAAATACAGGCTACAGGAGAAAATGACCACCTTGAGCTGAAAACCGCACGGCAACTGGAGGTCAGACCTGTGATTGGTGGAATTTTGAAAGCCGGGTTGCCGTGGTTGGTGAGTGTATATGCTGTAATTTCCGTACAAAGGTGACTGTACAACGGCGTGTGGGAGCAGAGGACAAATGACCACACAGACCGGGATAAGGACAGGCTCTGCTACTGCGAGGGGGCAGAGGCTCTGAAAAGTGGCTGTACGTTTGCCAACCATATGCCATGCACCGCACAGACTACGGGAGGGAACGCAGATGCATGCTGGGAAAAAGACCGGTCCAGGCTTTTTACAGACACACTTCTGTGTGGCTCTGGCCCACATCTACGGGCGGTAATCAGAGAGAAGGTCAACAATGCTGTGACTGTGCCCCCCCCCCCCGCCCCCCCTTGCTCCGGGCAGTGTGAAATGCGTGTCTCCACGGAGACCGGCAGAAGGACAGGGAGAACAGCCTCAGAAGCGTTTCAGGTGACTGAAAGCGAGGCAAGGTTATCAAGATTAGGGCTCCCACGCCAGACCACAGCTGCTCTGGAGGGGGCAGGACTCTGGGTGAACCACACACCTGCACACCATGGCTGGACTGGGAGGGTGGGGGGTGGGGGCGGGGCTGGGGGGGCAGGGGTAACTAGACCGGGGCTGTTGTTGGGGCAGATGTTGAGTGAGGTGGTGAGATGGTGAGGGTGTTGGTGGGAGGTCAGAGAGGAAGTAGGGGGGTTAGAAATGAGGAAGTCTCTGTTCATTTTCCATTCCCCGAACAGATATGTGTCCAGCTGCGGTGTGGAGAGGCCATTTCATCCCTCCGTCCGAGAAGGTCTCCAGGATGCTGACGGCAAAGTGCCCCCCCACTCCCCCCCCAGGCGATGATGGGCCATGGGGGGAAGGCTCTTACCGAAACCCGAAAGGCCTGCCAGGTCCACTTTGATTTCCGCGCTGCTGTGTTTGTCAAACTTTGACCTGAGGGAAGAACACCCCCCCACCCTCCCACACACACACACACTCACACACACACACACACACACACACACATACACACTCACACACCCACATACACACACACACACACACACACTCACACTCACACACTCACACTCACACTCACACTCACACTCACACGCACACACACACACACACACACACACTCACACTCACACACACACACACACACACACACACAGACATACACTCACACACCCACACACTCTCACACACACATACACACACACACACTCACACTCACACACACACACACACACACACACCTACACACACACACACACACTGACAGATATCTGATTTACAGCAACAGATGAGAGAGGGATGGCGGCTGAGGTCCCTAATCAGAGGAGAGCTGAGACTCAAGACACTCAAGCACAGTGATACTGTGCTCATGGGCCACAGAGCGTTTTCACTGCTAATTAGAATGCAGCCCCTGTGCTGATGCTGGATGCAATGCGAGAATGCCAACGCTTTATGATAATGCTATCTCGGCAAATATATAGCTTCATTGTACTGTATGGCTCGAACTACCCCTCCGGTTGTTAACCACTGATGCTATACTGTATGCTGGAGGCTATGTTCACTCCATTATCTACCTTTAGAACAAAAAGCCATGAGAGACGGCAAACCAGGGATAAGACCAAAGAGAAAGAGATGACAGAAAGAGAGGCACGGGGATTAGCCCCAAAAAACAGGAGTGTAGGGCATAGTTCAACATCGAAAAGAAGGAGTTGGAGGAGTACTTGGAGAGTGAGAAAGCGAGAGGGAGAGATAGAGGCATTGAGAGAGAAAGAGAGGGAGAGAGAGTGAGAGAGATACAGAGACACCGAGAGAGAGAGAAAGATAGAGACATTGAGAGAGAGAGAGAGATGAAAGAGGGCTCTCTTGTTTGATGTGGGGTCCAGCTCTTGCCGTCGGCTGCAGCTGAGGTCGGTGTGCGACAGAGAGGGACAGACCGGGACACTGGCCCCTCTCTCGGGCCAGGGAGACTCAGATACGCGGGGGAACACAGGAGCCATTGTCCACACGTCCTGGTTAATGTTTTAATGAAGGAGAGGCTGCCAGGAAGCTGGCAGGGTCTGCCGGACCGGCTCAGAGAATGATTAACACTGGGCAAACATGTTTATTTCCCTGCCCCCACGATACACTGTGCTATTTTCAGTTGGGAGTTGGTGTGTGTGTGTGTGTGTGTGTGTGTGTGTGTGTGCACTTGCTGAACTCCTCCTGAATACGCAGCCGTCGTGAGAAGCGGGAACCCGTTTTCCGAGTGGAGGGAAGAACCGTGCTCAAAATGGTGACTTAGCTTAAAATCTCAAAGCAGTCCGAGCAACCGAAAAAACATACGTGTGCGCATCAGGGGACAACACGGGAAGAGAGAATTATAGAACACCTTCGGTGGATATTTAGATAACTGCAGCTCAGGAATCTGCACTAACTCGATCCAAGTGATTAAATACTGACCAATACCGTCAGCGCTTGCTTGGGTCAAGTGATCGAAAAGGTTAAAGATTTCGCAACTGATCTTGCTAGAGTTTATGTGGAAGCATTATCTGAAACTCATCTGATTTACATTTAGTTGACGTTCTGAGGAATCAATTCCATCCGACTTTTATTGATTGATTTAGAATCCATTGCTTTTGCAGGAGAGCAAAAGTTGTACTGGCTCACAGACTACAGCCAAATATGACAGTAACAGATGTGGTTATGAGATTTATACATAAAGTAATGCAATAATACTATAATTCAAGATGATCCTGTATGTGCAGACGCCATTTTTGATTCAATAGCCTACTACAAAAAATTACAAAAAGTACAAATAGCCTATAAGAAACTCTGGTGGTTACTGGAAGGCAATGCAACTTTACTGTTGGTGCTATTTCCAGTATTGCTGCAGGTACTTTCTATCACAAATAAATTACCCCTCCTCAACACACCATACTGACGCCACTTCTAGGTCGGACACCGTTTACACCTGCATTCCTTTTCAATATGGTGGCGGGAGAAAGGCCAATGGCAATTTCAAACGGCTTAAAAATTCCCAGTTGCCAAGATGACCACGTAAGAGGTAAGGCCTGAACTAGATTAATACATTATACTGTTGGGGGGCGACATGGCTCAGGCAGTAAGAGCAGTCGTCTGGCAGTCGGAGGGTTGCCGGTTGCCGGTTCCATCCCCCACCCGGGCTGTGTCGAAGTGTCCCTGAGCAAGACACCTAACCCCCAAATGCTCCTGACGAGCTGGTCGGGGCCTTGCATGGCAGCCAATCGCCGTTGGTGTGTGAGTGTGTGTATGAATGAATCGCCATAGGAGTGAGTGTGTGTATGAATGTTTAAAAAAAAAACCCCAAAAAAACGTTATGCTGTTGAATAATCGTCACAAAACATATATAAACAAGTAGCTGTATATTTAACTAGCTGACCAATATTACATTGCATAAGTATGAAGCAGCTAAGTTACTAATATAGCCAATGCTCGCTAATGCTCTTGCTAGCAAGCTAACAACGGCAACTGCACAATACAAGCATGTTTACTTTTTGGAAGCTTTTTAACTCGTAAAGGCGCACTCGTTTTCGACAGAGGAATTTGTTTGGAGCAATATGAAATTTGCATTCACTACTAGCTATTGCGGTTGCTCGTGTTTGGCGTTGTGGCTGGCTATCTACGTTTATTTGAGCTTTAGGCAGATGTTTCGGGGCATCTCATATTGTAACATAAGCCACAGGTAGGAGTATCCAGCAGAGCGCATGTCTATTATCCCGACCGTGGTGGTGGTCGTTTCCTGAAAATGCATCTGCAGTTTGAGTACAAAACAGGAAGGAATAAGACTAACAGATTAAGAGTAATCTATGTTGAGGCTTCTTTGCACATCACTGCTAGAGCCAACATTATGAGAGAGCACTTATAACAGAACTACAACCATGGGCCAGTAAAAAAAATTCTTAGAGGCAGTCACAATGAACATTATTATTGGCTGTTTCCCTAGCCAAAAGACTTCACTCTGGTATGTTTCTTTAACCACATTGATATTTATGGTTCTGTTGGTACACACCGATTTCCTGTTTTGTTCATATTTGGCAGTTCTTGGGGTTCATGGTTGCGGGGAATATTCGAGAGCAGGGTGAAACACGAACCTGCTGGTGAGTTTTTGAACTCTTAACTCAACTCTAACAGTTGAGACAATACCGTGTATCTAAAGACTGAATGTTTGCGTTCACACAGCGGGATTTTGAGTAATCTTATGTTGTATGTAGATATGGTTGTCACACAGCCTTTAGTAGAATTTTCAGCCTGTGAGGTATTTTTTTTTTGCAGATAGATAGATAGACTGACATGTTGAGCAATTCCAACCTTTCTGCTATCTTGAGAATTTATTCAATAAATATTGAAATAAAAGTAAGAATATTTTGGGATGGGGAATATTATGTATTTTAAATGGCCTATGCACTGCTGCTTCATGTAGAGTTTAGGTGTGGACAGCTCTTAAAATGTGAAGTGGTGACCATGCCTGTGATGTCTTTTCTTGTGTATTCAGTGCTGAACTATGACCTGTTTCTTTTCCCCATTAATATATATTTTCAGATCAGACGAATGATTAAAACGGGGGGGGGGCCACTGACTCATTGCCCTGCGTAGATAATGACCGTGGTTTCTGCGGTGATGTAATGCTTAATAATTCTGTCTGGATGGCTGTGCCTTTGACATTTTGGCGGCGCGCAGATGTTGTCTGTCGCCCCGGTGGGCAGGTGCGCGGGTCAGTTTCAGTGCTGCTGGGCCTCGCTGAACACCGCGGCGTAAAACCCCACGCTCTTATCGGGTTTCGGGTGCGCTCCGGCGCACTTAGTCCTTCACGCCCACGGGGGGTTGGCTGTTGACAGGGCACCGTCGACATGACGGGCAGGGGGGGTAGACCGCGGCGGTCACATGACTCTCTGCTTACTGAACCCTGCCCACCTCGGCCTGCTCTGGGGTGGTTTTTGACCCCTCCGTCTTCCAAACTGCCAACACAAACACTCTTGATTGGTTTGCTTGGCAGCCTTTGTTTCTGATGCCAATGGCGATACGGCTAATCAGTTTGGCGGTTTTATTGGCCCTCCGGTGGTAATCTGTGAGCCGGGGCGCTGATAGAGATTTCAAGATGCTGCCGGGTTGCGGGGTCAGACAGCGTGCATTATGGGAAAGCAGGGGCTCTGGAACGTTCCCTTGCTGCTCACAGGGAACATTGCAGCCATCTCTGGCTGTTTCATTCCTCCCTCAAGCGTTTTGTGAGTGTGAGTGTGAGAGAGAGAGTGAGAGTGAGTGAGTGAGTGTGTGAGTGAGTGTGTGAGAGAGAGAATGAGTGTGTGAGAGTGTGTGTGAGAGTGAGAGTGAGAGTGAGAGAGAGAGAGTGAGTGTGTGAGTGAGTGTGTGTGAGTATGTGAGTGAGTGTGAGAGTGTGAGAGAGTGAGTAAGTGAGTGAGTGTGTGAGTGAGTGTGTGAGAGAGAGAATGAGTGTGTGAGAGTGAGTGTGTTAGAGTGAGAGAGAGAGAGAGAGAGAGAGAGGGAATGTTTTCTCGAGGGCACTAACACTTGGTGAGTCTGACTCAACAGTGAAAATGAGCTCCTGCTCCACAGTTTTTGTGCTAAACACACGGCCTGCATCCTCAGTCCTGAGCTGTTCTGTCAGCCGTGTTTCCTGTGCCGTCCCTTCCTGCTGGGAACCACGCTTTTGGCCCTGTCCTGTCTTGTCCTCTCCTGTCAGAGTTGATTCCCTTCCCTTCCTGTCCTGTCCTGTGTCTGCTGCCTTTCTGTAGGGGGGGGGGGGGTCAGCCCAGGATAGAACAGGTCAGGTCAGGGCCCGTGTGTGTTAAACACAGCCCCCACGTCATCCTGTCCGTCTGTAAATATTAACGCGTAAATGAGCCGGACCATCGCGGGGCCGAACCGCCGCGGCCCATTGATCTCTGACAACGTTTGTGACCACCTCCCGGTTTCCATGGCGCTGAGGCGACGGACAGACGCGTTCCGTGATGCCTTCTCCAGCTGTCGCCGGAATGCGCCCGGCGGGGTGGGGTGGCGGGGTGGGGGGGGCGGCTGTTCCCCAGATGTTTGCCAAATTGGGGGGGGGGGGGGCACAGCTCCTCTCCTAGCGGTGCGCGGACACTCGACTGTCCGTAACCACCCCGCCCCCCCCCTGAAAAGGGAACAAACGTTTCAGGGATGTCGGTTGGTGCAGCAGTGTGCTCGGCTGGTGGCGGACCTGAATGGGCCGGGCCGGCAGGTGTGTCTGGAGAGACTGGGGCAGGTGCTGTTTCATCACCGCCTGTACCTGTGCAATCACCTGGCCGGGTGAGTGTTTGTTTTCATGTTGGTTGGTTGTTCCCAGCCTCGGAGGGGGAACAACCAGAGCTGGGGATTGTGG
>NW_026890448.1:154888-159888 GCF_963514075.1 Conger conger
GTGAATACCTGTGTATTGAGAGACAGGAAGTGAATACCTGTATATTGAGAGACAGGAAGTGAATACCTGTTTATTGAGAGACAGGAAGTGAATACCTGTTTATTGAGAGACAAGAAGTGAATACCCGTGTATTGAGAGACAGGAAGTGAATCACACAGCTGACAGCTTCCTCTTCGCTTTCACAACAGAAGTCGCTTGTTTGGTGTTTGGCGTGCCATTTTGTGTGTGAGTGTGTGTGTGAGTGTGTGTGTGTGTGTGTGTGTGTGTGAGTGTGTGTGTGTGTGAGACCCCCATAAAGACAGCTACAGTGAGTGCATTGTACTCCTCTTGCCGAGAACCCTTACTTTACGGCGCTCCGTCATTACGATCCTTTTTTAAAGGCCCTTTTATTCGCCTTCCTGGACATCGTCCTGGTGCAAGGTTGTAAAAATGTGTGTTTTCCGCCCGCGCGCGTAACGATGTCTCTGGTCTTTCTGCAGGGCCCGGTCACAGCGCGAGTCCCTGGCCATCACGGCACGGACGTGAAGGAACTGCTGCGATCACGTGTGGCGGGAACAGAGGAGCTGGACCGGGCCCGTGCCATAAAACACTTGTTATTAAACGCAGTGAATAGACGGTGTGGAGAATTTACATGACCATAAAACGTGGTCCAGTCCTCTCCGTGCCAGTAGGTGGGAGATATTCTCTGCAGCGTATGGAAAACAGAGTCAGCAGAACTAACAAAAATACTGCTGCTGATTAAAGACAAAGCATTTATGAATTGCAGGCCTGCGTATTATCGAGCTGTAATTATAGGCTTATTTTTATACATATTTACATTACATGACATTTTATTGAGCAGACGCTTTAATCCAAAGCGACGTACAAAACTACTCGCATTGATTGTACTGTATGTGTTAATCAGAGAACAATTTAGGCATCAGAATATGCTCTAAAAAAGGCACTTTCAAAACACCCATGAATTATAATATCTGATGTTGCCACAAGGCCATTGACAGCCCCTTTCAGCAACAGTGAAGCAGAGTCTGGCTCTCTTAAGGGACAACTGCATGTTGACCTGGCTTTCAGGGTAGATTCTTAACAAGGTACTTCACCTGAATTCCTCCAGTGTACATCCGGCTGTAAAATGACCGTGTGAAAAAAATAATGCTGTCTAAGTCGCTGTTTGTGTAAGCCAGTTATGTAATGTAAAGTGATACAATGTGCTGATTAATATACAGCTTGTGCTGTAAAAGGATCTTCACGTTTGTACTTGGGAAGTGTTACAGGTTTAAGATATCATCTGTGAGCTAAGCAAGCCGGCCAGCCCCGAAAGAGAACAACATTTTTTTGTCCGTTTCAGGTATGGGTAAAAAGCGTCGTGCTCTGTGCAGAGTGAATCTGATGCCACACTGGACGCCATTTTGTCAGAATGTAAGTGTGTGCCACTGAAGAACGACCATTTAAGCGATGCTTAAAAATGACAGCATGCGATTAGCGGACTGATTGATGAGACTCAAAGTGCCACAGTGTGTGGCCGCTTTGGCCTGTGACTCCGTGGCGTACCGGGGGTCTGGAACTCCGCCGGCGGAATATGACAACATTCTTCCAGGAGCGTGTCATTCGGTTATTGCGTTCGGTAGACGGAAAATGAAAACTCTGTTTCCGTTGTCATTCCGTGATGTCCTCGGAGTCAGGGGGGGGGGTTCAATCTCACCAAAAGACGGCCCTGTGGTTGTAGGGTTTCATCGCGCCTCAGCGGTAAGACACCTGATTAATCCGAATAACTGATTTACATTTACATTTTAGTCATTTGGCAGACGCTTTTAATCCAAAGCGACTTACAAGTGCATAGGTTCTACCATAAGTCAGAGCATCACATCCAGAAACTCGCAAAATACACAGGAAATGCTGTTCTAAACATAGTTGTCATCAGAAGTTTTTTTTTTTTTCTTTTTTTTGGGGGGGGGGTTAGACAAGGATAGGGATATCAGAAAGGAGGGGCAGGGGAAATCAGGAGGGAGGACTAAGGTAGAGTTTGAAAAGGTGGGTTTTGAGTCTGCGTCCAAATAGGGGGAGGGATTCTGCTGTTCTGACAGTGGTAGGCAGGTCATTCCACCACTGAGGAACCAGAACGGAAAACAGGCGTGAACGTGCAGCTCGACCGCCAGGTGCACGTAGAGAGGGAACCGTAAGGTGACCAGAGCTGGCAGACCAGAGTGGTCTAGCTGGGGAGTAGGGAGTGATCAGGGATTGTATGTAAGGTGGGGCAGTCCCCTTAGCAGCCTGAAATGCCAACACTAGGGCCTTGAAACGGATGCGTGCGGCAATGGGAAGCCAGTGGAGGCCAATGAGAAGCGGGCCTTCAATGATCAGGGTCTTCAATGAAGAATCGGGTGTCTTAGTGCTGGGATAAAACACAAACCTGCACCCACATCGGCCCCTTTGGGGTAAGGCTGGCCCCCCTGTCCTAAATGAAGGGCCTTGCGCATGGGTCGTGTCTGTGCAGTGTGTGTGCAGTGTGTGTGCATCATGTGACCTGGGTGAGGAGTGATGTCATGGTCAGAGACGTCTTCTATGGGAGGACGGTGCCCCATGAGCACCGTTACGTAATGATCCTCAGTGTCTCATGAGGGCGCACACACTGTGCCCGGGGAGGCCTGTAGATTACAGGTGGGATTACAGGTCTGAGAATAATTCCTGCTCGACTGGCTCCTCCTGTGACTGGTCTGCCCAGATTTCTCCAGGGCAGCCCTGTGTAGTGGTGGCAGTATATGAGCCCTTGTCAATGTAGGCCTTGGCAATGTTCTGTACTGTACTGTGCGTGTGTGCGTGCGTGTGTGGGAGAGCGAGAGAGCGAGAATATGTGAGAGCATGTGTGAGATTGGGTGCCCGTGACGTTTGTGTGTGTGTGTGTGTGTGAAAGTGAATGTGTGTGTGAGAGCGTGTATCTGAGCGCATGTGTGAGATTGTGTTTGTGCGTGAAACTATGTGTGTGTGTCTGTGTGCGTCTGGCTGAGTGAGTAACACGTGTGTTAACGGTGTCTGTAAATCGTGATGATTTACAGTCATGATCACAGTGTGGAAACATCGCGGAGCCCCCAGCTTCCACAGGCACACGGGGCGGGGCGGGGCAGTGCGGGGAGGGGTGTGGGGTGTGGGGTGCAGTGCAGTGCGGGGCGAGGTGGGGTGTGGGGTGTGGGGTGTGGGGTGTGGGGCGGGGCGGGGCGGGGTGCAGTGCGGGGCGAGGTGGGGCGGGGTGGATTGTCCGAGCTCATTCAGGCAGGACGGTGCCAGCAGCAGCAGCAGCAGCACAGATGTGAATCATCACATCATAACTGCAATATGAACAATAAACATGGCGGGGGGAGATTCGCATCACTTCCTGCCAAACCCTCCCTTTCGCCCTCCGCGGCGTCTGTGCGGTCGTCGTATCGACTCCAGCCTCGTCCAATCAGCACGCTGCGTCATTCCGCTTCGTCCTGCGCGATCGGCCGATACTCGAGAGTGCTTTGGCCGCACACCCCCCCTCCCCACCGGCCCCCCGCCCGGACGCACGCACGTACAGCTATCCCGTTACGCCGAGCGCGGTTCATCGCCGATCCTTCGCCGCGGAGGCCATAACTCTGCGTTTGGCGGGCGGCAGGAACAGCGTTTAAAGCTCTTCCAGATGGGAGGATCGCTGGAGGATCGGGTTTTTTTTCCCTGCGCGTTTCATTGAAGTAAAGCGGTGGGCTTTCGTTAAGGCCCGTCTCGCTGACAGTGTGCAACTGGGTCAGAGTTCTCCCGGCGCTGATGGGAGCGAGTACGAGGCACGCATCTGCCCGAAACATGGGCGACTCGTTCTGGAAGCCCATCACGTGACTTACCAACAAAGTAAGGGGGGGGGGGGGGGGGGGAATGAGGCGGTGGTCCAGGGTTCTTGGCAAAACATTGATATCACCCCCCCCCCGCCTCACCCTTCCCCACACCCGCTCAGACGCGGGCGTCTCGAGGGGAGACGTGAGGTGCATTTACACGTTCTCTCATTAGGGTAAAAGTGTAGGATAAACACGCGCCGCCCCTCTGCGTGGCAGTTCCCGGGGCCTGCTGAAATAACTCACCTCTGATTTAAACATCTGCCCCGCGTTCCTCGGCCTCTCCCAAACAGACGGCGCGCTCTAATGCAGGGGAAGAGAAACAAGGGCAGGAATGCGCTCCGTCTCCCGCTCGCTCCGAGGATGGAGCTGATCCCTCCGTAAATACGACCCCGCTCTCCAGCTACTTAATATCCTCTCTGAGGTTAGGGAGCGCATCACGGGGGCAGGGCGCGCACGCACACACACACACACGCACAGACACACACACACACACATGCATACACACACACACACACACACACGCACCGACACGCAGGCGCACAAACACGCACACACACACACACACACACACGCACGCACGCACAGACACACGCACGCACAGACACACACGCGCACACACACACGCGCACACACACGCACGCACGGACACATGCACCTACAACCATTCATATACATGTGCATGCACATACGTACATACACACACACACACACGTATGCACGGACACACGCCTACCTACAACCATTCATATACATGTGCATGCACATACGTACATACACACACACACACACACACGTATGCACGGACACACGCCTACCTACAACCATTCATATACATGTGCATGCACATACGTACATACACACACACACACACACGTATGCACGGACACACGCCTACCTACAACCATTCATATACATGTACGCACACACACACATACACACATTCATATACCTGTACACACACACACATACAAATACACACATTCATATACATGTACACACACACACACACACATACACACATTCATATACATGTACACACACACACACACACACACACACAGAGACACACGTATGCATCTGCTGAATGGAAGGCGGAGGCCCATACAGTACAGAGGAAGGTCTGAATTCCTCCCTCACGGGTTCTCTGGGCTTGTGGGCCGG